>NC_058039.1:18954323-19222615 GCF_019176455.1 Solea senegalensis
ACTGACCTTTTCCTCCGGCAGGGTCGACAGCTGTAGGTGATACACAAACTACATCAGACACATAAAAATATCACTATCAAAAAACTATGATATTTTCTTATTACTGAGTGAGAAGTGTTACGTACAGAAACATTTTATGGAAACAATTTAAAAGATACGGAATTCACGTCTGTCTATCTATCTATCTATCTGTGTGTGTGTGTGTGTGTGTCAGCTCCCTCTAGTGGTCATTCTGGTTTAGTTCCACACAGACGCTAAATTGAAATGTAAATACTGTAAATGCTATATTTTATATATGTATATATATGTGTATACAGTGGTATGCAAAGGTTTGGGCACCCCTCTAAGATTTCATGATCATTTGTTCATAAGAGAAGATCACAGCAACAAGATTTGATTTTACAGCATTTGTTTCCAGTAGCATTACATGGTTTAATTATGATACAATTTTAATCACCCTTTTAATCACATTCATTTCAAGACCTGTAGGGATTTCTAGCTGACAGGTTGCAGCACCAAATTGCTTTGATTAGCTTGTGAGACCTTCAGTTACAAAGACAGGTGGAATCAATCATGAAAATGGTTGTTTAACAGAGGTAATTGCTGGCTGTGAGTGTGGTAACATGGGGGCATCTACACAACTCTCCACTGACCTACAAACTAAGAGAATTCATTATCATGAATTAGGAGAAAGGTACAAGAAATGATCAAGAAGGTTTGGACTGTCTGTCTCCACAGTTAGAAATGTAGTGCAGAAATGGAAGGCCACAAGAACAGACCTTGTGAAGGAAAGACGTGGTAGGCCAAAACAAATACAGGAAAAGCACAGGCGAAGGATGGTTAGAATGGTCACAGACAAGCCCCAGGCCACCTCCAGAGAACTACAAGAACATCTGGCTACTGACGGTGTCGTTGTTCATCTTTCCACAATCCAGCGTACTTTGAACCAGGAAAAGCTCATTGTGAGGGTGAGGGGCAAAAAACCTTTCCTGTGTGTTTGTCACAAGAAGAGTATGCAAAAGCACATCTGAACAAGCCAGAAGCATTTGGGATAAAAAATACTGTGGTCAGATGAGACTAAGATAGAGTTATTTGGTCAGAACAAGAGGAGGTATGCATGGTGAAAGAAACACACTGAATTCCATGAGAAGAACTTATTGCCCACTGTGAAATTTGGTGGAGGGTCCATCATGTTATGGGGCTGTGTGGCGAGCACAGGGACTGGAAACCTTGTTAAAGTTGAGGGCCACATGAATTCCTCTCAGTATCAGCAGATTCTTGACAAGAATGTTCAAGAATCGGTCACAGGGTTGGATTTTTCAGCAGGACAATGAGCACTGTTCAAAATCCACCAAGGAATTCATGCAGAAGCACAAGTACAATCTTCAGGAATCCCAGTCCCTAGACCTTAAAGGCGACAAAAACCGGAAGCTCCAATTAACGCTGCGTTTGTGTGTGTATCTGCGTCGTGACCTCGTTTATGAAACCCTAAAGTTTCAGAACGAACAGTTCAGCCAGGATCGGCAATTCCGTATGTTGATGATGTCATCAGTAAACCTCACCACTCCTCTCACCACTGTAGCGCCTCCTGGTGCAGGCACTAGTCCGGACACATCCGATTGCGTACATTCAACCGCAGAAGAAGAAGAACTACTCTTGTTGTAGCTGCTGAGATGCAGAGCATCCACTGTGCCAGAGGGGGAGCTGTGTATCTGAGAGCTGGCCTATCTATTACGTCACTTCCAGGTACCTGGCCAATCACAGGACAGTGGGAAAGCTCTCGTTGGCTGGCCAATCACAACACAGTCCACATTCTGGGGGTGTGGTTTTGATCAGCTTGTTTGCAGCGATTAGGAAGTTTTTAATCATGAAAACAAGTTAATATATGTAAGTAGACCTCATAACTAACATATATGTGTGACCATGAAAACAAGTTACTATATGTAAGTCGACCTCCATAACTAACATATATGTGACCATGAAAACAAGTGAATATATGTAAGGAGACCTCAATAACTTCTTATATATGTGACCATGAAAACAAGTTACTATATGTAAGTAGACCTCCATAACTAACATATATGTGACCATGAAAACAAGTTAATATATGTAAGTAGACCTCCATAACTAACATATATGTGATCATGAAAACAAGTTAATATATGTAAGTAGACCTCCATAACTAACATATATGTGACCGTGAAAACAAGTTAATATATGTAAGTAGACCTCCATAACTAACATATATATGTGACCATGAAAACAAGTTAATATATGTAAGTAGACCTCCATAACAAACATATATGTGACCATGAAAACAAGTTAATATATGTAAGTAGACCTCCATAACTAACATATATGTGTGACCATAAAAACACGTTAATATATGTAAGTAAAACACAAAAACTAACATCACTAAACTTTCGCAAAAAACAGCTAAGCGAAAAAGAAAAAAAAGAGCATGAAACATTTACATGTGCATATATTATTATTAACTATATTTCGATTAATTCGTGTGTGTGTTTAAATACATGTGTATGTATGTATGTATGTATTTTCAATGAGTGAAAAGACGTAGTTATTAACGAACACATTTTAGCAACAACTCTTTAGCCACCTGGCCTGCTGTTTAGCTCATTATAATAATGTAAAATTTCACTTACCTCTACATTTTTGAGCATCTTCCTGTGACATGTCAATAGCTCCCGTCTACCGCCAACTTCCCCAGTAATTCCTTGGTCAGCGACTGATGCTGCAACCAGAGCCGGATTAACGCAAAGGCAAACTAGGCACGTGCCTAGGGCCCGATTGGCAAGGGGACAATCAAAACCTGAAAATGACTTGGTCCGCGTTTCAAGACGATTTACACTCCTCGTCCTGATGACGCAACGCTGTCAGGGCGCACTGAGGACAGTCTGCTCCGATCGACAGTCGCGCTGGGGGCAGGCGGGCGGGAGAAGCGGCAGTGAGTGCACATGTCCGCGGCGAGGTCCAGGCGGTGGTTCACTGTAAACCACCTTCGCCCCGAGCCCTTCCAAGCCGGTCGCGGCTTACAGGGAGTCTGCACTCCAGTCATGCAGAAAGATTCTGTGATCAAATCTTTTTTAACCCTCTGCATTCTTCATGCTTTTGGATTTTTGTGTATATCTTTGGCTGTGTTGCTGTAAATTGCTTGAAATTTGGTGTAGGTGAAGTTAATTTTTATGTAATATAAATCTACCACTGTCAGGGAATATCAATATTTTTCATTATCATATAACAATCAATATCTGAAGCTAAAATGATTTGGGTGTATTTTAGGGATATCATAGTATGGTGCGAATGTGGGTTTAGGAATGAATGTGTGTGTGTGTGTGTGTGTGTATGTATGTGCAACTCCAGACACTTCTTGTTCTCACATGAAGTTCAAATCGACATGATACACAGGCACCTACACCTACAAAGAGGCTCATACACACATTCACTCCTTTGAGTAAAAAATACAAAAAGGCATCTTGAGGGACTTCAAAGACTTGCCCTCTACCTGAACCCAAACAAAAGTCTGGTTTTGTTTACACAGGTGCAATTACAGGTAAACACGATGTTTCACTTTGTTTGGGGCTCAATTCATCCTGACTGTCAAAGACACAGCCTCAGACGCTGAAGACCTCGACCTCATCAACCATCAGTCACAATGTACTGATTATATATTAATTATATATCAAAACAAACCCCAAGCTTATCACATTATAGTGATTACATGTAAAATAATTACATCAAATCAAGCATAAGGTAGATGTATAGTATGGCTTGTGTAATCATCCGTTTTAAGTATAAAATTAATTCATATATTAGTAGTATTGAGTACTTTTACTGTATACTTATTGAGTAATCCTGGGTCAAATTTCCCTTCTTTTTTTTTTACACTTGCACAATTCAAAGTGTTTATTGTCATATGCACAGTAAAGAAACACATTTCCCTGTACAATGAAATTCTTACTTTGCTGTCCACTCAAAAACACCAGCATAAAGTAAAAAGTAAAAAAGAGATGCTTTTGTAAAAAAAAGTATAAATATACATAAGAAAAATATAAATATTACAAAGAGACTAAAATAACATATATGCATAAAATAAGTGTAAAAATAAGAACTGTACATAAAGTGAACACAGATTTAAAGTGACATGTTTCAGGTTTTAAAGTGACGGTAACAGATTAAAGTGACAGTGTAACCAGGTGACAGGATTATTGTAGTCCCGTTCAGCTGTTGAGGATTCTGATGGCAGTGGGGTAAAAAGAGTTCTTTAGACGGGTTGTCCTGCATTTGGCACTCCTGTACCTCCGTCCTGAGGGCAGGAGTGTAAACAGTCCATGTTGTGGGTGGGTGCTGTCTTTGATGATGGTGGCAGCTCTCCTGTGGACTCTGCGGTGGTAGATGCTGTGCAGTGAGGGCAGTGGGGACCTGGTGATCCTCTCAGCTGTCTTTACCACTCTCTGCAGGCGTTTGCGGTCCATGGCTGTAGTGCTGCCGTACCACGCGCTGATGCAGTTGGTCAGACTGCTCTCCACGACACAGCTGTAGAAGTTGCTGAGGATCTTTGTCGACATGCCAAACTTCCTCAGCCTCCTCAGAAAATAAAACCGTTGCTGTGCTTTCTTGAGCACAACAACATTGTTATCATTTTTCAATGATAACAATGTTCTTCTTGGTGCCAGTGATTTTATTGTGCAAGAAACACTGTGAATCTGTGAATATAGTAGAAAAGACGTTCATGAATAACCATCCATAATCTGTGTGGCACTGTCTTTACTGTGAACTTCAAGTGGCAGTCACTCATTCATCGTCCTCACGCTGACACCTACTGGCGAGAAACGGTATTGTTACTAGAGTTTTTGCTGGTTTTTTTGTTTTTTTTACAGATGACACAAGGCCTTTGAAATGATATAAGCAAGAAAAATAATGGGGGGCGTACTTCATATACTAGTAGTATGTAATACTTTTACTGTATATGTTATGGAGGAATATGGGGTCAAACTTCACTTTTTGCAACAAATAACAGGGTAATCATTTTTTTGGCTATCAGGCAACTGTAATTTCACAGTATTGTTTTGTCAGCTGCCTAAATTATGTCAAATCCGATTAATGCTATGCTATTTATTTAAATCAAGTCTCCAACACAACAAAGTGTGTAATAAATGAGGGTTAGGGTTAGGGTTATTACATGAAAGCCAGTGCATCTGAATACTTTTCAGATGCACTGATTTGATTACACTGAAATGATTTTCTTCACACATTTTGAATTTGAAAATGCTCAGTGGGACCTGAGGAAGTGGACCTGAGGTGTTGCCAAGGGGGAAGTAATCCTCACAGCAGGCTCCCTGCTAAGTGAAATTCATTTTAGTGTTGGGGATACAAATGGATCAGATACCTGAAACTGTGTGAGAATTCCAAGCATCAACAAACCGTTGGATTCTGATGCTAGCAGCTCAGGTTTGACACACAGTATCGAACTGTGGTGTCCTCCATATCAAGAAGCTCTTGGTCCACCAGGTGAACCAAGGCGGCCTTCAGTGTAACTGTGGTTCTGTAAAAATGCAGAGCAGAAGGGAATAAAAAAAAGTTTTCTGTTGCTTTTAGGTTTCAAGCCCAGTCAATGGAACACATTTTAGGAAATATTAATGTTATTCCAAGATTATCTTTTACTTTTCACATGCTATATAACTCAGAAAAGATTTGTGGGAAAAAGAAATGCAAATAATTTCATGACCACTGTCTGATATAATCTAGTAACATGTATCAATATAGACACACAGGAGCTATATACACAACCACCCAGACACTCCACTGTCCAAGTACTGAAAAATACATACCCACACACACATCACATATGGTGTTGAGAGAAATAATGTTTAGAAAAACTTTTAAATACCCTTGTTAATGCTGTCTCTGTGTATCCTGACAGTTTTTCTTGCACATACGGTGAGAGACAAAATTATCCTCCATGGTCCACCCTCACTTGGTCCACAAAGGCCATAGGTCACAACAGCATTCCTGCTTAAGCAATGAAAAGGGAAATAATAAATAAAAAGACATTAACCGACTCATTCTGTCATGAGGCTGTGTCTCAAATTCCACATCCTATCACAAGTTAATAAGACATATTTCATATATGCGGGGGTAGAGTGGCTCAGTGGTTAAGACCGGTACCCTGTGTGCGAAAGACAGCATGGTCGTAATGGTGGCAAGTTTGACTTCGCCCCTGGCTGATTGTACTCAATTCCATTGTTAGTCGCTTTGGATAAAAGTGTCTGCTAAATGACATGTTATGGAATATTTTAATGGATTCATCAACTGGCCGTCGCTTATTACAGTGCTGCTTCACAGTATGTATCCTTTCATTTATAAGACCACCTAAATACATAAAATACAAATACGATACAAATACAATACAAACAATAGAAGAGAAGAGATGGAAACAACCATAGTTAGTGGAGAAGGTTTTTTTTACATTGTTTTACATTGTCTACTGAAGAGGAACTAAGACCATAAACCCTTTAGAACAATGTTTGCAGGGCATCAGACTAACATTTTACAAGGAGCACACTTGTAACTGAACATTTTAGGAGAGCAAGCAAAACATTAAGGGCGCACACCTTAAATTGACTTGTAAAGCAAATATTCATTTTTCCTCTAATTTTCACTGTATTACTGATCAATACTTTGATAATAATTGCAGAAATTGTTTAGAATTCTAAGTGAATTATATTGTGCACTTGTTTGTTGAACAATAAGATAGCATAAGAGACATTAAGTGTACAGAAAATACAATCACTGTCATTACAGTACAATTATTAACTAGTGCTTGAAGTGGCCCGGTACTTTCCAGTACACAGAACTTTTATTTTTGTACTGGGACTTTTCACAAAATGCCAGTAATCTCTTGAGATTATCAATCCAATTCATGATTATGGTCCAGAGCAATAATGTCTCAGGGTACACTATGTGACCTGTTCCTTAAATTTAGAGTTTTTATTTTCTATCTAATCTCTATCTGGAAGATGACTGCTGTGGCGACCATCATCATGCTTCAAAAGCATGAGTTAGCTCATCCACACACTCATACTTTCTGATATAATAAAAATAAACATGGAGCTGGCAAGTTGATGCTTGAAAATATCAGAGGACCATGCAGAGAAGGGATTAAGCTGTCCAGTATCCTGGAATATTTTACTATTTATTCTCTGAAGCTCTGCCAGACCAGGGTAAGAGCAAGTAGAGATTAGAACTACTGATGCTTCAATTTGGTTAGCTGTCACTCTTATTGGTAAATAATTGAATTAACCCCCATGAAAATATGATGCTGTATGTCATCATAAATTATTTTGACTGTAATCAATTTTACAATCATTCATGCCTATGGTGGTCATTATTGGAGGTTTGATAATATTCTTCATATATTATTGAATTACTTTGTCAACATGAGGAGATAAAGGCTCCAGGAAAAAAAAAAAACACTGAATGCTGCCATTGGGAAAGGTCAACTTGTTAAGAAACCGGTAAAGATCCAAACTTTATTTGTGAGGTTTATGTTATGGGACAGTAGAAAAATGAAGAAAATGAGAAAACAGCCGTATCCCTGCTGAATGCGCCCGAAAACAGACACAAATAGAAAAACACATTTAAACAGTGAAATCAATGCAAAATCAAACACTGCCGGTATATAGCTATATCTTATAAGATTTTAACTTTATTTGTGAGGTTTATGTTATGGGACAGAAGAAAAATGGAAAAAATCAGAAAACAGCCGTATCCCTGCTGAATGCGCCCGAAAAGAGACACAAATAGAAAAACACATTCAAACAGTGAAATCATTGCAAAATCAAATACTGAGGGTATATAACTAAATCTTATGAGATGTTGACTTTGTTTGTTAGGTTTATGTTATGGGACAGTAGAAAAATTTCAAAAATCAGAAAACAGCCGTATCCCTGCTGATTGAGCACAAAAACAGACACAAATAGAAAAACACATTCAAACAGTGAAATCATTGCAAAATCAAACACTGAGGGTACAGAAGTATATCTTATAAGATTTTAACTTTAATTGTGAGGTTTATGTTATGGGACAGTAGGAAAATTAAAAAAAATCAGAAAACAGCCGTATTCTGCGAAAAAACAGACACAAATAGAAAAACACATCCAAACAGTGAAATCATTGCAAAATCAAACACTGAAGGTATATGACTGTATCTTATAAGATTTTAACTTTATTTGTGAAGTTTATGTTATGGGACAGTTGAAAAATGAAAAAAATCAGTATCCTTGCTGAATGCGCACAAAAACAGACACGAACAGAAAGACACATCCAAACGGTGAAATCATTGCAAAATTAAACACTGAGGGTACAGAAGTATATCTTATGAGATGTTAACTTTATTTGTGCGGTTTATGTTATGGGACAGTAGAAAAATGATTAAAATACCTTCGATCAGCCTTAGTCACTACTACACCTACTGAAAAATCAGACCCCTGGCTCAATGCCTTTATTATTTATTGAAGTAAAGACAGTTCCCGCCTTTTTTAGGTTTGAATTTTACAGACTGTCCTTTTGGCCGCTACACGGTGACCTGTGGCCCTAGAGACCGGAACATATTTGGAACAGAGGATCCTCCTGAGCCACTAAACAATAATCTGAAAAAAATATAAATAAAGTATTCAAGAAAAATATTTGGTGCAATTTCAGCCTGACCTTTGACCTTTTCGAAGGTTGCACAGGTCTTAAACTCGGCACCCTAGATTCCCTGATAAACATATGAAAAAATCAGACTCCTGACTCAATGCCTTTAGGAATTATTGCAAAAAACACACCCAAACGGCTGACCTTTGACCTTTCTGAAGGTTGCACAGGTCTGACACTCGGCACCCTGGAGAAGCCTTTGTCCCTGATACACATACAGAAAAAATAGACTCCTGGCTCAATGCCTTTAGGAGTTATTACAAAAAACACACCCGAACAGCTGACCTTTGACCTTTCCGAAGGTTTCAGAGGTCTGAAACTTGGCACCCTGGATCAGTCAGGAGTCACTGATACACATACGGAGAAATCAGACTCCTGGCTCAATGCCTTTAGGAATTATTACAAAAAACACATCCAAACAGTGAACTCATTGCAAAATCAAACACTGAAGGTATATAACTATATCTTATGTTGACTTTGTTTGTTAGGTTTATGTTATGGGACAGTAGAAAAATTAAAAAAATCAGAAAACAGCCGTATCCCTGCTGAATGCGCACAAAAACAGACACAAATAGAAAAACACATTCAAACATTGAAATCATTGCAAAATCAAACACTGAGGGTACAGAAGTATATCTTATGAGATGTTAACTTCATTTGTGAGGTTTATGTTATGGGACAGTTGAAAAATGAAAAAAATCAGTATCCCTGCTGAATGCGCACAAAAACAGACACAAATAGAAAAACACATCCAAACAGTGAAATCATGGCGAAATCAAACACTGAGGGGACAGAAGTATATCTTAAAAGATTTTAACTTTATTTGTGAGGTTTATATTATGGGACAGTAGAAAAATTAAAAAAATCAGAAAACAGCCGTATCCCTGCTGAATGCGCACAAAAACAGACACAAATAATGCAAAATCAAACACTGAGGGTACAGAGGTATATCTTATAAGATGTTAACTTCATTTGTGGGTTTTATATTATAGGCATTATTACAAAAAACACACCCGAACGGCTTACCATTGACCATTGACTTTTCCGAAGGTTGCACAGGAACCACGACCGGACCCCCTGCACCAGGGGTGCCATCTGGACCAACACCCGAACGGCTGCTGGTCCAGATGGCACCCCCGGGCATGTGCTTAGGGCATGTGCGGAGCCGCTTACAGGGGTTTTTACTGACATATTTAACCTGTCCCTCGCCCAAGCAGCTGTGCCAGCATGCCTCAAAGCTACCTCCATCGTCCCAGTGCCGAAACACTCCAGCCTGAATGACTATCGCCCTGTAGCACTCGCACCCATTATTATGAAGTGCTTTGAGTGACTGGTCCTGGCACACATGAAGAACTGCATCCCACCCACATTGGACCCTTACCAGTTTGCCTACCGCAGCAATAGGAGCACAGAAGATGCAGTCTCCACCGTGCTGCACTCTGTGCTCACACATCTGGACAACAATAACTCCTACAAAAGAATGCTGTTCGTTGATTTCAGCTCAGCTTTCAATACTGTCATCCTCTCCAAGTTAAACACCAAACTTGGAAACCTGGGCTTCAACACTTCCCTCCGCCACTGGATTACAGACTTTCTGACCAACAGACCTCAATTTGTTAGGTCAGGACACTCCTGCTCCAGCACCATCACACTCACACAGGCGTACCACAGGGCTGTGTGCTGAGTCCATTCCTCTACTCCCTCTTCACCCACGACTGCAGGCCTGTACATGGATCCAACAACATCGTCAAGTTTGCGGATGATACAACGGTGATTGGCCTCATCAGTAACAACGATGAGACAGCCTACAGGGAGGAAGTGAAACATCTGGTTGCTTGGTACAACCTGCTCCTTAACACCAGCAAAACAAAGGAGCGGGATGGGTGTTGAACTTGTTTCCAGCTTTAAGTTCCTAGGGACCCACATCACAGAGGACCTCTCCTGGTCCAACAACACCTCCAGTCTGGTCAAGAAGGCTCATCAACGCCTCTTTTTCCTGAGGATCCTGAAGCGTCACCACCTGTCCTCAGACATTCTGAGGAACTTCTATCACTGTTTGATTGAAAGCATCCTGACGAACTGTGTTACAGTCTGGTACGGAAACTGCTCCGTCACAGACCATAAGGCACTACAGAGGGTGGTCAAAACCGCACAGCGCATCACAAGCACTCCACACCCTGCCATTGAGGATGTTCAGAGGAAACGCTGTCTGCGTCGTGCTCACAGCATCCTCAAAGACTCCTCCCACCCTGGCCATAGACTGTTTATCCCCATGCCCTCCGGCAGACGCCTCAGAAGCCTCCGGACCAGAACCAGCAGACTGAAGAACAGCTTTTTCTGCCCACCGAAGAATGTATTCTCTTGTTTGTTTATTTATTATGTAGAATGTTCATACCACCTCGATAAGCTATCCACCTGTAAAATATGTCCATAATCTTTAAAATATTCTGTAAATTATCATTTATCCATATGTCTCTTAATATAGCATATTCACTGCACCTTATCTGTATATAATAATCTGCACAATATAATTGTATTTATAGTGCTCATTTATATTCATATTTGTTCTTTATATTTATACTTATCCATAGAACAAATCTACTTCTGTACATGCAGTATATATTCATATTCTGCACTTTCTGCTTGTTGCACTTCTGGTGAGATGCAAACCTCATTTCGTTACCCGAAACTTGTATTTGAGTAATGACAATAAAGTTGAATCTCATCTCATCTCATCTCATCTACTGGCTGATGCTACAGACATAGGAGCAGCAACAGTTACAGGAGTTGACACACTGGCACCTTCATTAGCAGAGTCACTTGCTGGTCTCTTCTCCAGCTCCATTAATTGCACTGTTGGATGATTAGTTTGCATATGGCTGTGCAGATTGTTTGTGGACCCTGCTCGATACGAAATTTTTATTTTACAAAGTGTTCACTCTGCCTTTCCGGAGTCTTTAAAATGTGTCCAAATGTTACTCCTTTTTCTGCTGTCACTCATCTTCGTTAAAATGGTAAAATCCTCTTGTGCACCTCTCGCTCTTGTCTCTCTCCCTCCTGTTTGTGTGTGCTGCATGCGAGGGTCTGTAAGAGAGGTCTGTCAGAGAGAGGGGTATGTTACGCTGTCTCCCATTAAAATCATACCCTATGTTTCATAGAATGTGACTGATGCTGCTCTAGGAGCACTTGGCAAAACTGACAGGCTTTTAGCTGTACGTATGCACATGTTTAAAGTCTGTTGGGTGAAAGTCGTGTCCGTAAACGCGTTCAGGGAAGTTCCATTGTCTGACATATTATGATTTGTGCAGATCTGTCAATGTACGACAAAGTTAAAGGACAATTCCTGTTTAAAAGGGGCGACTTCCTGTTGGGTGGAAGGCGTGTCCATAAACATGTTCAGGGAAGGTCCCTTGACTCACATATCAAGTTTTGTGCGGACATCTGGACATCAGCTGTACAATGTCTGTTGTTTAAGTGAAGGACAGTGAGATTACAGTGGTTTCTAAGAGGGTCTTTAGTTTGCCGAAGGGTGGCACTGTTTTGCGCCATTAGAGCTTGTTTTGAATTGTAAAAGAAAATAGAGTCTTCTTCGGCGTGAGGTACTACTCTATCGCAGAGTTCTTTCCTCTCAGCCAGTGTGACCTGTGGAGTCGGGATAGTGTAAGTGGAATCGATTTGTGTATTTTCCTTTTGTTATTGTTTCATATATACTACGTTTTCTTTGAGAGTTTGTTAAAGCACTGTATCAATGAAATGTATTATTATTATCATTATTAATAAGTTGATATAACAAAGTTTGTTTTGCAGATTAGCAACAGTATTGACATTGTTGTTAATTTGTGTTTGATCTCATATTTTTGCAGGTGCACCTCATCTGGGATGAGGACGCTGGTGACATTGCTATGCGACAAATCCAGTCAGGAGCTAGATATGGTTGTTGCACAGTAGGTGTCGCATAGCATGTTGCCAGCTGTTCCTGCTCCTTGCTGCTTCCAAGGTTGGTTGTGGTTGGTTGTGAGGCCCGCTCTCCACGCCCCCTGCACAACCCATTGGATTGGAAGCTGGTTGAGCCACGCAAGACGGTAAATGAGTTGCACACTTTTGCACAAACTGTTTTTTAGGAGAAACAGAAACATTTCCAAGCAATGCACTGCACAAATGATCAAACTGTACATGTATAAAAATTATATTTTTTCATTAGAGTGGAGCAACTCACCCCCTCAGGAATACAGGACCCTTCGTTGCAGACCTGCACTGTGAGGTCTCCTGCACTGTCAGGACTGGAAGTTGATTCAAAGCCTTTCAAAATAAAAGCGAGCATACCGGAAGCACATATTTTTCATTCCCGATGTTTATTTCTTGCGTCTTTATTTATGTATACAATGTAAATATGTTTATGTGTATCCATGTGTTTAATGAAAGAGATTTAAAAAACGGTATATCTTTCCAGTTCAACTGGATAAGGTGAAAAAACACAGGAAAATAACAAAGATAAAAAAAACAAACAAAATATTATATAAAAAAAATAAAATACAAAACGTTATGACCTCTTCTAGGGTTATTCTACAGATAATCAGTGCAAACTAGATGTACAGCTATTGTTATGATCCCCTTAAAACATTATTAGCCTACTCAAAACATGCATTATTTTACTCCAGTATTTTAATTTAATTCGTAAAAAGGACAGCTGTTAGTTTAGTGTGCACTACAAATTAATTTTGAAATAATATATTAATATGCTATGTTCTTACCTTGTGCTGTTGGACCACATGGATTTGCCAATGGAGGGTGCGAGGGTTGATGATTTTAAATGAACTGAGCTTTGTGTATTCAAAGTGAATTACTGAGTACCTAGTTACATGACCCAGATAACCAATAACCTCTGTTACAAGAGAAAACAGTAGACATAAAACAAACTTTCAAATGTCTTTTTATTACATTTTATTTTTTTTGGCTCACATAACTCACATAAATTTTGACTTGCTCTAAACTTTTCATTTTTGAAAGTGACTGTCTAAAACCTGCAACATACATTCCCTTAATTTTCCTTTTCCCCTTTTACCAGCCAAACCACAACCTGCCAGAAGTTAGTAGCATTGGCTCATACTTATGAGCACAAACACACAGACAAATACATTATGCTTACCTCTAAATAAAATGCCACCTTTCCTATGTGCCTCTAAGTGGCTCTGCAGCTTGGACAATTTTGTTGGTTTCATTTTTAGGCACAGGGGGCACTGAAATTGCTTGCAGTATGACGTGCAGTGTTCAACTTTGGGCGTAGTGTGTACTGCCTGCCACATGATGGCAGGTAGCTGCATAAACTCAGCAGGAGAGGGAATAGAAATTATTAGTTCAGGATTCACTCAACCGAGTGGTTTGTTCGTTCACTTTCTTGCAGTACCTTCCTTCGCCACATGATGGCAGGCAGCTGCATAAGCTCAGCAGGACAGGAAATAGAAATGATTAGTTCAGGATTCACTCAACCGAGTGGTTTGTTCGTTCATTTTCATGCAGTACCTTCCTTCGCCACATGATGGCAGGCAGCTGCATAAGCTCAGCAGGAAAGGAAACAGAAATGATTAGTTCAGGATTCACTCAACTGAGCGAGCGTCGATCCTCAGGTCACGTGACAGCTACCGAGTCACTGTCGTGCTGTTAAACAACAATGGCAGAGAGGATACAGGACACAAGTCACTTGTCACTTTATTGAGGTGTGTATTTGCTTTCCTAGGGTTTCATATGGTTTGAATTGCATTTTGTTTATTATACTTTGTCAGCTGAAGCAAAACAATGTTGCCTACAGTGTTAAGTGTTTGAGAATCGCGGTCTTTTTTACAACGCCCACAAGAAGAATACAATTCATGTAAAAATGAACGAAATGAACGAAATTACTCAAAAAAAGATTAGTTCAATTTACTGTCCGAGAGTAAAAGATCCGAGTCAGTAAGAAGAGTTGAACTTCCCATCACTACTAGGAATATTATCATTATCATTAACATGAGTGGGTGGAGTTGATCTTCTTCATGTAACCAAGTTTCAGTTACACAGAATAAATCAATACAACTGTCATAAATGAGATCATTTATTAAAACAGATTTTGAGGAGAGAGACCTAATAATTAATAGTCCACATGTTAACTCAGGGAGATCTATAGGGGAGAAACTGTCTAACTGTGCACTGGGTGCTTCTCAATTTTTTCTCTAGTTTATGTTATTTTATTCACAAAAAAAGTTCATAAAGTCATCACTGCTCAGTGTTAAAGGAATAGATGGTTCAGTGGAGCTGTGGCTCTGTGTCAGCCTGGCTACAGTGCTGAAAAGAAATCTATGATTATTCTTATTTTCTTCAATTAAAGAATAATAATAGGCAGCTCTAGCTTTGTGTTGGGCTTTTTTGTAAGCTACAAAACCATCTTTCCAGGCTATATAAAATTCCTCTAGGTTACTGGAACGCCATTTTCTTTCTAATCTACGTCACGCCTGTTTAAGAGCACGAGTATTGGAGTTAAACCATGGTGCTCGTCTCATCTGATTCACCACTTTCTTTTTCACAGGAGCAATGCAATCTAAACTGATAAACTGTGACTATCATAATTGGTTTCTGTGATTTCCAACTAGGATGAGATAGATTAAGAATAAGGCTTTCAAACGATGAATATCCTGGTTTGGGCTTGGGATTGATTAATAATCTAGTATTAAAAATGGCTGCTACACCTCCTCCTCGGCCTGAGCTTCTAGGAATATGGGTATTAGCATGAGTGGGTGGAGTTGACTAATTTAGACTAATGTAATCTTCTTCATGTAACCAAGTTTCAGTTACACAGAATAAATCAATAGTCAATCAAAAGTGTCAGAAATGAGATCATTTATTAAAACAGATATTGAGAATGACCTTATATTTAATAGTCCACATTTAAAAGTGGTATTATTTGACTCTATTTTATTATCGGTATTCATTTTTTCAGAATGTCTAACTCCTCTTTTGTTTTTTATTGATATTTACTTTAGTATTTACTTTTGTAAATACTAAAGGGGACAGACAAAGTCTCTATGGGGTTTTTAATTGGTGACTGCTTGAAAAGTAGCACAGAGAAGCATGAAAGACTGCAACTCTGTGTCCTCGTCTCAGCTCTGGATTGTCATGAGTTTCTAGTAAAATGTCCTAAGCTGCTAGATAAGAGAGCTGCTTCATCCAAAGTGGGATGGACGCCGTCTCTCCTCATGTGACCAGGTTTCCCCCAGAAGGTTTGCCAGTTATCTAAAAAAACAATGTTGTTTTCTGGACACCACCTTGACAGCCAGTGATTGAATGACGACATGCGGCTATACATGTCATCACTGGTCACATTGGGCAAAGGACCAGAGAAGATTACAATAAAGATGCTTTCCTTTCCTTTCCTACTAACCCATACACTACCATTGATTTCTCTCTCCCTCCCTCCCACTCACTCCCCCTCCCCTTGTCTGTCCACTCCCTGTGCCCCTGTCCGGTCTGGCTCCCCACACCACATAATCATAAAACAAATAAATAAAAATACTGCAATTCTGAGTGTCACAGACTTGCCCTGCACATAGCAAATCTGTCCGACACCACAAGACATGCAGTCAACAATAATATCTTTGTCTTTATTATTTATCTTATTATAAATCCTAGGTACTGGGCAGGACAGGTTTGAAAAAAAAGAAAGAAATTGGACAGTATGAGCTGCAACTTGTTGGGTCTTTCTTAAGCAAGAGTGAAATTACTGCTAGACTAAGAGTTTGGGGCAGGGAACCATTCGCCAATGACTTGTTAAAGATATCTAATAGGATTGGAGCAAGCTTGTCAAAAAATGTCTTATAATTTAATAGTCTCTTTAATATCAGCCGTGAGTGTAAGATCAAGTGTTCTGCTGTCTTTGTAGGTAATAGATTAAATACAGACTGTAGGTTTATATAATCTCTTTTTGTAAAAGCCCCTGGGAGGGGTCTGTGGTGTATTGTTCATCCAGTTTGAGAATAGAGTCAGTCAGAGCTTGCAGCTGTTTTTTCTGTTCACTATTCTTGTGAGAATCACCATGTAAAACCACTTTTAATGTCTCCCAAAATATTGAACTTGAAATTTATTTTGTTCACCAGTATAGCTACCTCTGTGGCTCTTACGTTAAAATTGGAATAAAGAACCTGACTGATCCATGGTTGGCCACGTTGCAAGTCCATCACAGTGGCAAGAGATCATTCAGTCTCACATTCACACCCATAGTCAATAGAGTGTCCATTTAACCTGATCTGCAGGATTGTGGGAGGAAACTGGAGAAAACAAACACCCACAGATAAATGTAATCTCCACACAAAGGCTCTTGACCGAACCAGAATTCAAAGGGCAGGGCAGCCCGTGGCCAAGTGGTACTCCTCAGCAAGATACCCAACTCCCATTGCTCCCCGGGCGCTACTCAGTGTGGCAGCCCACTGCTCCTAATTCTAGGATGGGTCAAATGCAAATAAATAATTTCCCTAAGGGGTTTAATAAAGTATAAGATTTAGATTTAGAAACTAGAGGCCATCTTGCTGTGTGGCAACAATGTTAGTTTTTATTATACAATGTTAGTGGTTAGTTATCTATAAGACACTGAAATAAATCTAGAAGTCCAATTGTTACTGATTCAATAACTTTGGGTTAATGTGTGTTTCATCATTTTGTTTCTTTCCCCATCAGGTGCTGTTTTGTATTCTTTTCAGGCTTCAGTAAAATAATGTAACTCTTTGGAACAAACAGGCAGAACAACAAGCCAAAGCTGGAGGCCAAGATGGCAAATGACTCAACTGCATCTGCATAATTTCCAGGGGAGCTGATATAAGCAGGGATAAATGCTAGCCACACAGCACTGAAGATCAGCATGCTGAATGTGATGAACTTGGCCTCGTTGAAGTTTCCCGGCAACTTTCGAGCCAGAAAAGCCAATACAAAGCACAGACAGGCCTGTAGACCAATATATCCAAGAACACACCAGAAGGCCAGGCGAGAGCCAACACTACACTCCAGTATGATCTTTGAATGTTCATATTGTGTATTTCTGGATGGAAACGGGGGAGCTTCAATGAGCCAGGCAGTACAGATAACCAGCTGAACCAGAGTACAGCTGGAGATAATGGTCCTCTGCTGCTTAGGCCCTAGCCACTTCATAATGTTTTGCCCTGGCCTGGTGGCAGTGAATGCAGCCAGTACCACCAGGGTCTTCCCCAGGATGCAGGAAATACACAGTGAAGATGTGATGCTAAAGGCAGTGTGGCGCAGCATGCAGGACCAATATGTTGGCTTTCCAATGAAAAGCAGAGAACACAGAAAACACAGAGTCAGTGCAAACAGTATGAAGAAACTGAGCTCAGAGTTATTCACACGGACAATGGCTGTGTGTCTGTGACAGAAGAAGACTCCACAGACAGCCAGAGTGAAGCAGGCGCCCACCACAGACATCACTGTCAGGGCTATTCCCAATGAATTGAAGGTCAAGTACTCCACTTTCTTGGCAATGCAGGCTGTTCTGTCGTTGTTTGAACAGAAGTCCTCAGGACAAATTGTACAATCTACTGAGTCTAAAGAGAAGAAAGTATGAACAATTTTCAGGATTGCTTTACTTCTGTACTATACATACTTGTAAGAATGGATTTGCTTTGACTTTTTATTGTTCAGCTCAAACTCACTTGTCTGATTGCTAATTTTGCCACTGTCACATGGTACACAGTCAAAGCAGCAGATAGGCTCCCCACGACGGACAGCCTTCCGGGAGCCTGGAAGACAACTGGCACTGCACACAGACACTGGCACCTAGAGTGGAAAGACCATGTGCTGATATTGGTCAATTTCATTGGTTAATCTATTGACAGGTGGAAAATTCCTCAAAACCATGTGTCAGTAAAGTATTTGTTACTTCTAGTTTCTCAAGTGTGTTTAACAGTGTTTTGAGTTTTATGTTGATTAGATATATTTGGTCTGCAGATGTCAGTCTAATTTACAGGTATGCCAATAGCCATCAAACAACCTTTTGATGGTCACATGGTTACAAGCTGTACACTGAGGACTGGGTTCCTGCCCAAAAGCTATTCCATAACCTGTAGTTCAGTTAAATATATTTAACTGTAGATCTATGAGAAGCATTTAAAGTCATGAAGAATGATTTATTCATTGTCTACTGCTATATCCTGCACATGAGGGTCGCGAGGAGCCAGAGCCAATCCCAGCTGACATAAGACGAAAGGTGGGGTCAGACCCAGGACGGGTCACAAGACCAGCATACGGAGACAAACTACCATTCACTCTTCCATTCCATAAAAAAAAGATCGATGAGGAAAGCAACAGTGGATAGTAGGTCACCAATCACATCATAGCCGGACTGTGATGAAAGTTGTGTATGAAAACAAATGACCCTGTTTCAGATCCAGTCTGTTCCATCCACCTGACTTACCTCCATCTCAACCTACAGAACTTCAACAGTTGGCATCTGATGAAGGTAAAAACACAGTGTGAGCAGCTTGCCTCACTCTGATGTCCTGCCCACATTATCCTGTCTTCCTGGATCAACAGCTCCTCTCCAACAGACTTGGTTCCATCAAATAAACCCACATTGGCAAATTCAATGTTTCCTTCTGTGCCTCTCTGCCAGTTGATGATATCATAATAGGGTACAGAGTTGCCCTTGGCATCAAAGTCCACCTCCTCACCAGCAATCTGAAAGTTCACTTCCTGGAGGTAGTGTTGCAGCTTGAAAATTAGGAAATGCACACAATGAAACACTGAATTGCACTAAACAAGGTTTTCAGTCTTCAGAGTTTTGAGGTTTAAGGCCCCTAAAAATCCACGGCCTAAATTTGTACAGCAGTAGAAATGTTAACAGAACGGTGAACACATCACATGGAAATTAAAACGATTTAAAAATATTCATAATCATATTTCATTGAGATTTAAATATATTTAGATTTTTTAGAACAAAGAAACTAGGTCTGTCGTATGTACAGTATGTTACATGACTTTGGGTTAATTGGGCTTTGACCCACAGTGTGTAATGGTAAAGAAATAGTGGATTATACAGTACCTGCCAAGGGTGTATGTTGTTGCTCTGAGCACATGAGTTGTTCTGGAAAGGCCCCCTCCCTGGCTGACAGAGAAGGAGGTTGTGCAGGGAATGAGCAATGGCATATACAGCCTTATAGACATTATATGCAACTCTAGGGCTAGATGTATTCATGTAGGCTGAGTGCTGTTCCAGAAGAGACTCCTGCCCTGAGCACAGTGACATCTGGGTGACAGAGGATGGAAAAGGACTGCAACCATACAGAGACTCCCACAGCTCACGCACCAGCACATTGTCAGGATATCTCTTAGGGTTTACTGTCTGCAGGAAGTCACCAAGTCTGGAGATATGACCTTTTCTGATGTTAAACCCAATGGTTCCTCCCAAGTAGGGGTAATACTCTCGTCCTGAAAAGACTGATGCTGTGACCAAGGCTTCAATCACCACCCACTGGATTCCAGTGATGTTCTGAGTCATGTAGTCTCTCAAGAAAGGTGTCATCTCCCCCTCGACTGCAAATACCAACACCACTTTTGCGGTAGAGCTACGCATCACCTTTACAGAGGGTCAGATAATGTAGATAACAGGGTTGTACAATGAGACAAAAATAAAACTGAGTGACATAAAGAAAAATCCAGATGTCCACAGTGACAACAACTAGAATTTCTATAGACCTTAGTATAACTAGATATTTCAACCCTCAACAGCAAAATAATTTCAGTAACTCCATAATGATCTGCCCCTGGTCCTTTTATTTCATTTATGTATGTATGTATGTATTTCATGTGTATTGTTTACTCAGGTTTTATTTGGTATACTTTTTCCTTGTATTTTTGTTTAGGTCTTTTTTAATGTCTTGTGTGTGTGTGAAAAAGTATGTCACCACTTGGTGTCAGACACATTTCAAAAAAAGTTTACAAATCTATTCTATTCATTTTTAAGGAAATACTTGTTTACCAAAGTCAGGTCATGTTTTTGTTTACTTGATTCATCATTTCCTGTTGTACGTTGGTACTAACATTGTCACTTGACTTCACACATTGAGATTTTCTGCTCTGCCCCAATAGTTCCACCTGTGTCATTATTCATCTTCCTCTTGTTATGAGCTCTTCATTTTCTGGACATTGTCTTGTGTTTTACAATTTTGATCCTTTTGTTGTTTTTTGATTGAAAGCACATGTACTGACCTATTGTGGACTTAAATGATGTTCTTGGGAAAGGTTTTTTTTTATATACATGGTTACAGAGTTACAATTCATGTCATGACTCTTCTCCTTTCTGGATCTGACGAGATAAATGGATGAAAGTGAGACAGTTTTCTCCTGGAGTGTCTAAATTGAATGACCACAGTAGGTCCACAAATAGGAGCTTTAATGGCTCTATGTCTTAATATGTGTTAATATGTGTTAACAGCACAAAGTGTCTTTAACAGAAACTCATTTACACTATAAAACAACTTCAGTTAATTTTCTATAGCATCAAATCACCACTCTATTATTATTATTGTTTTATCTTGTGGTAAGAACACATTAAAAGAGCAATGGAGGGTCAGTGGTAGAGTGAACTGTCTTCCAACTGAAAGGTTGAGGGGATGATTCCTGGCTCCATGAGTCTACATGCTGATGTTTCTTTGGGCAAGACACTGAACCCCACATTACTGTGCCAGCAGTGTGTGAATGGGTATGAAAGATGTATGATACAAAAAGAATGTGCATCACATAGATGTAATATGTAGATGTTTGAATTTATGTGAATGGTTGAATGACAAAAACTGTAGTTAAAAGCAGCTTTGAGTGATCATCAACACTAGAAAAGTACAGACTGCTTTACATTTAAAGATATAAGTCAACAGTTTCCACAGTGTTTTCATACCTTCATGATCCTTAGTCCCACCTGGCAAGTGTAGAGCAGAGGAATAATTTCTTGGTACGCTACACATACTTTGGTGTCCTGTAATTCTCTCAGTAAACCTTTTGCAGCAAAGCGGCCATAATCACTGTCTCCTCGCAGCAGCCCCACCCAAGTCCAGTTAAAGTGCACCAGCAGCTGTGCGATGGCTTTCACCTGGGTTCAACAGAAAAAGACAATCAACTCACTCAGTTTCATATCACAGACATTAAAAAAACTTTCATTAATGAAAAGCAATATCTTCATAAATTATTTGGTGTTGTGCCCTGTTATAACATGTCTGTATTCTGTAAATGATAAAGCATGGAAGTTTGGCACAACAAAGAAATATTGATGTATTATTGGAAACATCACCAAACATCAATAATGAGGATTATAACAATAAAGGATTATCATTATTATTACAATGACCAAACCTGAAAAGAACATTAACATAATATAAGAAAAAGGAAAACTTAGTATATATAAAAATCTATTTAATTTCTTAGTGTTTGAAGATGTGCCCCTTTTTATTTATAGTTTTAATTTGACAATTTAAAGCTTTAAAGGCAGTTGTAATACTTATTTCTGATGACAGAGGAGTAAATGTGTTGAGCTTTGACTAAAAACAATAATTGACCACATGTTTTACATTTTACCTGGTAGTCATCACTAGGAACTACTCTGAAGAAGTTTGGATATTTTTGTCTGTCCGACAAACATGCACATGAAGAAGTGTAGCTGATCTGTGTAAAAATAGAGTGCAGTGTTACTGAGAAAAGAAGAACATTTTTGTGATGATTGACATAAATACAAGTCACTATTACCATGGGGATCCTAAATGTTTGCAGGATTCTTGACACAACAATAGACTGAGCAGATCCAGCAGCCCCAATCACAGCGAGGAGTGATGAGGCATTTGTGCACATAGAAGAGTTTTCCTCACTCACTCCGTTCAGCATCGATAAAACAGCTCTCTGTCCTGTCAGTGGATATCCACATGAATCAAAGATTTTGTAGCCCAGAGTGCGATTCTGCAACAGCACTGGATTCTGGTTTATCTCCTCCACTGCCAGTCTCATAGTCTGAGCCCACCTGAAAGCCCTGGGATCAATTCTGTGGCTGATACAGATGAATGTTGTCAGTTCATTTTAAAAACTCTAATGATTATAATTACTTTCAGTCCATTTTAAATTAAGAGTGCAAAATTAGACATAATTCACAAGAAAAAGTAAGTCACATCCTCCCATTATCATCTATGAAACTCACCCATTGCAATTTATTGGTGGTGGTCTGTAGGTGCCGTTAAGGTCTGGCATTTTCAGATTAAAATGAATGGGGAAAATCCCACCGATGACATAGTCACCCTGGATCACAAAGTCTGGCTGGAAGCTGTTTAGAAGAGTGCACTTTGAGGCTGCTGGTGCAGCTGCAGTGGTGATGCTGGAAAGTGAGCTATCAGTTAAAGTGACGACACTCACAGCAAAGTAAAGCAAAGACAACAAAGCAAGTGAAGTCATAATGTTTCACTGGGCTGAGGAGAGAATGAGACAGAGCTAAAAATAAAGCACTTTATAAAGGTTACAGTATCACATTCTCAGTCTTGCATCTTATTGATGACAAAGTGGCTTGGGATTGGACAGTAGTCCACAATCAGGAATTAAACTGTGTTAATGCCAACTGTGGGGAAAAAGCTGAGGCCCTAAACAAAAACAAATACACAAACATATACAGTCTCATATGATAATTTACCTGTTATTATTTATTTTCGATATAAAGAGGCAATAGACATTCGTGTCTCTCATGATTTCTGTTTGGTCACTGTCATAAAGATGAAAGTAAAGACTCAACTACTGTACTTTTCCTTTAGAGCTGATTTTGTCATGATCCCAGGAACTTTTCTCCTCGGCTTAAATGACTAAAAACACATTTCTTCCGACTAAATGCACTTATTGTAAGTCGCTTTGGATAAAGGCGTCTGCTAAATGACATGTAATGTAATGTGATTACAGATTTGAACATCGAAAAGACCGCAGTCATGTATTTCACCAACAAAGAGAAGTCCGATGTTTACCCTACTGTAACAGAATACAAATACCTAGGACTCATGCTTGACTCATCCCTCGACTCCAAAAAACACATCAAAAACATGACAAAAACACTTAAGTATAATCTAGCCAACTTCAAAAGTATATGAAATTCGCTCTCCGTTGAGGCAGCTAAAAGCTACTTAAATGCAATGATCATGTCCCACTTCTCTTACTGTATTACCAGCTGGTCTCAAGCTAATAAAACAACCATTAAACCATTAGAATCCATCAACAAACACGCATTTAAATTCTGGACAAAAAAGGTCAACAATACCATCACTGCAGCATTCTAAACAAATACATATATATATATAATAATTTTATCTCTTTCATATATCCAAATTTTCACAACTTGGTTCCATCTCCACTCAAAGATTTTGTCCACTGGACCTCAGATACGGCCACTAGAGTGACCAGAGGTACCATTAGAGGGCAGTGTAGTGTCCCAAAATGTAAGACAGCCTTCCCCCATCTGCCTTTTCTTCAAAGCCTGTGAAATAGTGGAACAAGCTCCCATCTGAGCTGCTGAGCTTGAATTCGCTCACTTCATTTACAAGAGAAGCAAAAACACGTTTTTTAGATAACCAGAGATGTACGCTGTGATTTAAGTGATTTATTGAGATTATTGATACGTGATTGACTTATGCACTGTATGCACAATGAAGGTTGCGATATCATCACAAATCATACATACTTTAATGATGTTAATGAATGTTAGAATAGGCTTGATCAAGTGATATTACTCGAACAGAGAACAATAGTCAGCAACAGTATATATGAGAAAAACTGACCCATTTGTTCTTTTTCTGTGTAGTCAGGAAAAAAAAAAGTGAAATCTGAATCAATTTGGTCTTTCGAAGCACAACCTGTCTAAGTCTACACAATCCAGGGCTCAAATAACTAGGATTCGTAAGGAGATTGGCAATGGTAACTCTGCTTAGAGAGAAAAAAAAAACCTCCACCCATTATAAGAGACCGACAATTACTTTAGTAGAAAAGTAGAATGTCTATTGTCAAAATTTTAACCATTTTTAACTTAACCCCCACAAAGAGAGTTGTTTCACAACATGGACTTGAACAGAAACAAATGGAACTAGTACCGCGCGCGGTTCTGAACGGGTTCGAGCCACGGCTCTGAACGGGTTGTCCCAAAAATCCGACTTTGCGTCATTGCCATGGCAACACCGTTAAACACCGTTGTCGTTCGAGCCGACCCTCGCGCCTCGCGCTCTCACCCGTTCATTCACCGTGCGCGGTACTAGTTATTTTCAGTACTAGTTATTTTCAGTACTAGTTATTTTCAGCGGCGTCCCTGCACATGTCGATCCAAATTTCGGGGGGGATCGGCAACGTATGGCAAAGTTATAGGGCACTTCCTGTTTAAAATGGCCGACTTCCTGTTCGGTCAAATGCGCGTCCGTAAACGTGTTCAGGGAAGTTCCCTTGTCTTACATATCAAGTTTTGTGCAGATCGGACAATCTTAGAGTTTACTTCCTGTTTCGGGCATTCCACTTCCTGTTGGGAGGTCATCTTTTGCAGACATGCTCAGGACAGGTCCCTGGTGTGACATATAAGGTTTCGTGCAAATTGGGCAACGTACGGCAAAGTTAGCGGGCACTTCCTGTTTAAAATGGCCAACTTCCTGTTCGTCTCTGGAAACATGTTCAGGGAAGGTCCCGTAACTCACATATCTAGTTTTGTGTCAATCGGACAATGTAAGACTTTACTTCCTGTTTCGGGCGTTCCACTTCCTGTAGGGAGGTGACCTTTTACAGACATGCTCAGGACAGGTCCCTGGTGTCACATATAAGGTTTTGTGCAGATCGGACAATGTACTGCAAAGTTAGAGGGCACTTCCTGTTTAAAATGGCCGACTTCCTGTTCGTCTCCGGAAACATGTTCAGGGAAGGTCCCATAACTCACATATCTAGTTTCGTGTCAATCAGACAATGTAAGACTTTACTTCCTGTTTTGGGCGTTCCACTTCCTGTATGACCTTTTACGGACATGTTGAGGAAGGGTCTGGGGTCCCACATACTAAGTTTCAAGTGGATACAACAATCCCTGTTGGAGCAGCATCAAAAACTATAAATGTAATTCTGTCTGCTGTCACCAGGGGGCGTTGTATTTGAAAATTAATATTTTCATATAGACGTGTTCAGGGCCGGACTGTCATCAATCCTTGCAAATTTGGTTCAGATCGGACCAGGATTGGCAAAGTTGTAACAGTTTGTTTTTTTAGAATTTTCCACCACCACCAGGAGGCGCTGTTTTCAAAATGCAACACAGTCGTCTTCAGCAACTAACCATCATCAACTATAGCAAGTTTGGTTGGGATCAGACCTTCCATCACAAAGTTATAAGAGTTTCATTGTCTGTTGTGAAAAATTATTATTATCTCCAAAGCTTTTGATAACTTTTGATGCTCAACTCGTCCACATTGATCTCACCAAGTTTGAAGGTGATCGCACAAAAGCTCTAGGAGGAGTTAATTGAAATACAAGCTGTCATACTGTTTTCGAAATTGAATATTTTCATATAGACGTCTTTAGGGCCAGACTATCATCAATCCTAGCAAGTTTGGTTCAGATCGGACCAGGATTCGCGAAGTTTTAGCAGTTTGACTTTTTGTCGAAAAAATACGACTTTGCGTCGTTGCCATGGCAACACCGTTAAACGATTTGTCGTCATATTGATCACGCATCATCTACCATGTGTTTTGACTGTTGTCACCAATTTTGAGTGCGGTACGATTATCTGTGTAAAAGTTATTCCCGAAATCGTAAAAAAACTTTTTTTTTGTGTATTTTCTTTCACCACAAGGAGGCGCTGTTTTAAAACTTCACCGTTTTTTCATAGACGTCTTCAGCCATGGCCCATCATCAATGGTAGCAAGTTTGGATCGGATCGGACCTTCCATCGCAAAGTTATAAGAGTTTTGTTTTTCTGATGCGAAACATCAGAATCATCACGAACTTTGCCGCCCCCTATCTCGTGCGCCATGGGACATTTGAAAAAACTTTTGATACTGTAAGCTCCTCAACTGGTCCACAGGGACCTCACCAAGTTTGAAGGTGATCGCACGAAAACTCTAGGAGGAGTTAGTTCAAATACCATTGCTGCGAATTCGCCAAAAAATGGCCAGTCAACCCAAGATGGCGGATTTCCTGGTGGGTTTGGATCATGGTCATGATGTAATTTTTTCTTCACCCTGACCCACTACACATGTGTACCGAATTTCGTGCATGTGCGATATTTGTGTTGGTCATGGTGAATTTGGACAGGTGGCGCCGCACTTATTGGCCCCTCCCACATTCAATTTTCGACGCACATTCCCCAAACCTTTTTCAGATGTAAATTTACACCACGATTGATGCAGTCACAAATCTGTGAGTTTTGGGGTATGGGAAAGGCCTCAAAAAGGCAATTCATTTGGGGGAATAATAAGAATAATAATAATAATCTTTCTTGCAACCTTGTTGCTCGAACCCTAACAAGGAGGGAAAACAAATCAGTTCAATCAGTTGAATGACATCTGTTACCAATGAGTGATTAGTTTCAATCCTGTTCATTTAGGTTGTTCTCTTTTTTTCTTGCAGTTCTTCACACTGTCCATATCGGTTTGTCACACTCAGTTTTTTTTTTGTATGTGTGTGTTTGTCAGGCCTGACCAAAATAATATACATACATACATTGTATTATATATTTTTTATTTCTTTTTTATTCTTATTTTTATTCTATTCACTTTGTTTTTTCACAACTGAGCTGTGGTGAATGTGTGTTTCCCCCTTGGGGGAGGAATAAAGTCAATTCAATTCACACACACACGTGTATATATATATATATATATAAAGTCTGAGATCACAATGAAAAAAAATCTTCCAAAGGAAATGGGAAATCCGTTTATTTGTCTTACCACCCTCCTGGAGGGCAGGTGGCCATTAGGGCTGTGCGATACTGCAAAATTTGGTATCGATCCGATACCAAATAAATACAAGGCCAGTATTGCCGATACTGTTACCGATACTTTTTACAACTACCATCTACTTTTGTGTAGGGGAGGTAACATTCATGCTGAAATGCGCATGCTGCCGTTCAACATCGAGTGTTTTATCGCCTATACTTACACTAAGGTTGCAGGATCAAGATCCAGTTTCCGAGGCTACGCTCATCGTCACCATTATTATTATTTTGTAAATTAAAAAGTCGATATCAGTAACTGTATAAATTTGTAACCTGATACAGTTGTTGTGTATCTGCTGCTGGTCTCCCTCTCTCTCTTCTGTCTCTCCCTCATCTCCCTCTTGTCCTTTCTCTCCCCCCATTTTCTGTCCCCCACCTCTCCACTATCCCCCATTTTTCCTTTCACCCCAACCGGTCGAGGCAGATGACCGCACATCTCTGAGCCTGGTTCTGTCAGAGATTTCTTCCTGTTAAGAGGGAGTTTTTTCTCTCCACTGATGCCTAGTGCTTGCTCATTGTGTGAACTGTTGGGGGTCTCTGCTCTCTTTGATGTTGTCTATGTACAGTGCCTTGAGATAATGTATGTTATGATTTGGCGCTATACAAATAAAATTGAATTGAATTGAAATTGAATTAAGGGGGACCACGAAAACATGACTGAGTATTCTTTTTCCACACTTTGGCGACTGGTAGGGCCTCCAGTGATAAGGCGGAACAGCGAGGACTCAGAGGCCTTTTAATTGTCTTTATTGGCACTCTTAACAAATCTCAAGGAAGGTCCTCTTTACTGAGGAAAAACAAAAACGTGGCTATGAAAACCTATACCGAATGGCGAGCGCAATGCTCTACAAGAGAAACGTTGCGTTACTATAAACGCGGAAACAAAAAATCACTCCGAAGAGGAAACAAACTCAGACTATGGTTATCATAAAAAACTTAAACAGAAAACTCTCCAAACGGAGGAAAAACAAGGCTCTAAGCACTTCAAAACAAAAGCTAACTCAAAAGCGCAACCCTAATGATTGGTGATCCTTAACAATGGGATCAAAAACAAAACGCAATCTAAATGATTGGATCTAACTAGTAAAAGGTAAGTCACAATCCTAGTGATTGGAGTTCCTAAAAGGCTGTGAAAATTAACAAACAAAAATCTCTCCCAAGGAGGAAAACAAAAGGGGCTATAAATCTAAACTAAGGTATCAGCTAACAGGCTATGATAAGAAAACTTACAAAATAAAGAGTCACTCACAAAGAGGATGAAAAACTTGAGGATTCTGTGGCTGTGACGAGGAGCTCGGGTGATCAGGCATGGGCGATAACACACTGGCACTGATACTGGGGAACAGAGAGTTTTTAAGTGGACATGGCTTAATTGTCAGCAGGTGTGTGTAATCAGGGCCAGCAGGCCGGCAGAGGAGGGGGCGGGGCAAACTGCCGGAGTGACATCCAGAGTCCCAAATATAAGTATTCAAATAGTTAAAAAGTTGATTTTGCATAATATGTCCCCTTAAAGTAATTCAGAAATGTTTATAGCATAATCAATACCCAATACCAACATTAGTATCAATACTATCAATATTTTAGATCGATCCGCCGAGCCCTCGTGGCTATTAGATCCAGAATGTCCTTTGCAGACTCTTCAGGCAGAACCCAGTCCATGGATAGCACTGCTCATTCTTTAAAACTATTCTATTAACGGAAAAGGGCAGCCTTTGGCCAAGTGGAAAGGGAAATTGGCTTGTAACCGGAAGGTCGCCACTTTAAGTCCCCACCAGGTCGAAAGGGCTGGGGTACCCCTGAGCAAGGTACCCAACCCCCATTGCTCCCCGGGCACTACTCAGCCCACTGCTCCTAATTCTAGGATGGGTCAAAATGCAGAGAATAATTTCCCTAAGGGGATTAATAAAGTATCTAAAAACAGCCTGCACAAACCATGCAGAGCAATTACTCCAAAAATGAATTGCCTGCATTTGGATTTCAAAATAATAAAGAACATCTTTCAGTCATAAATGCTGTTTTACTTCAAGTTGTCACAGTTACGGGCCGATAGCAATACATTTTTTTTATACAAAAACAAAACAATAACACAATATCGGATATCGGACCGATATCTGATATCAATATCGGTTCAGGACATCCCTAGTGCAAATTCCAATTAATATCACTGAATTTAATCAAATGTTTGGGCTGTTAAACTGTTAAGATGAGTTGATGAGTTGTCATCATTATGGACATTCATACAGTACTCCTTTGTTCACCAACAAGTTGTGGTGGGATGTGGTTCATCCTATGGTGTAACACTAAATAATTTGGTGTGACATTCAAAATTGTGACAATAATCGTGATAATCTCAATGCAACACATGGAAATTAGTATCAGCAAGTGTCACAGGAATGTTGTTAGATTTATGACAATGTTTGTCAGAATTAATCTGAAATATGTTGAAAGACTGAGGACAGATGTGCACGATGATTAAAAAAATAATGCAAAATGTAATAGATCTGAATAAGGAAATGCAGAATCTACTGGCAGTAATGATAAAGAATTATGATGTAAAGTGAATTACTTAACAAAGTTATACCCCATTTTCATTTTATATACAATAAGTTTCATGTCACACCATATGACAATTTTAGGGACTAGTACAACATATTAGTTAATAAATCATTTTAAAACATTTTAAACCACATATGTTTTTAGAAAAATAACAGTCAGTACAACATAACAACATAACTTTAATATTTGAAGTTTTCAAATATTAAAGTCAATTGAAGTCAATTTTTAGGCTGTCATCCACCCAAATCTGAATTTGTGGTGAGATATACACCGTCATGCATTGTGTGACACAAGATATCTCTTTAACATAAATGATGTAATCTTCCAATATCCTGTTATCATGTTTCTGATCAATGATTTGTACATATTTTCCATTCTAAATAGATTTTGTTTAGTGTCATTTTTATAATAATGAATAACAACATTTTTGAAGGAAGCAACCTGACCCAAAGAAAAATATTCTTAGTCAGCTGACAAAATCATTTAAAGGTGACATAGAATGCTTGTATCACATATATATGTTAGTTATGGATGTCTACTTACATATATGAACTTGTTTTCATGATTAAAAACCTCCTAATCGCTGCAAACGAGCCAATCAAAATATCTCCTCACTGACACTCTCGTAAGCTGCGCTGTTTCAGACCAAAACCACACCCCTTGAATGTGGACAGTGGCCGTTTCTCAATATCCATACTTGTGCGTACTTGTGCGTACTTGCATACTCCCGTACTTGTGAAAACGTCATCAGCCTCAGTCCAAGTGCTGTTCCAATTCTCAAGTAAGCGAACAGCGAAGACGGTTCTCAAACCCGGAAGTGTTCTCGCTCCGCCCATGTTTACCAAGTATGCATCGGAGGTGACTTAAGCGTACTTGGGATGGCCATGTATCCCAGAATACATTTCGGCGGAGCATAGCAGCAGATAATAGAAATATAAATCTGAAATAAATATTTTTCTGTGTCCCGGAACAAAGTTTTAAGATCTTTTGAGGCGAGAAATTAGTCTTTTAGAATTCAAATATGTGGTTTGTGTATGAAGATATGACGTATTTATAGTTTGGCAGCGGCGTTTGTCGGAGGTGATCAGCTCCGCCTCTGTGGGCGCTCAGCGCTCACTGTGCCCGGCACAGAGCAGCGTTACCTCGGCCTGTCCTGATGAAATGATCCGCTGGCTCAGACGTCGCTGTCATTACATGCTCGGTGTGATCCATAGATTTGTTGTTGACGTCACGTGTTATTTTGATTTTAATTGAAACGTTTTGACCTGACGGTTTGAAAGTTTGTATATTATTATTTTTTTTTAAATTTCAACTTTCAATGTTAGATTTATATTAAAGTCGCAGGGTCATTGTATCTGTACTTAAATATAATATGTAAATATTAGCTATGTAGAGTAGTATATATTTGTACACGTCATATATATATATATATATATATATATATATATATTTATATATATACACTACACTATTCAATGCTGTACTCTATCTATTTTCCACATTGTATTATTTGTATTGTATATTTTGATAGAAATATATTAATAAATGAAGTTAAATATTTAAAATGTAAAAATAATAACAACATATATATGCATTTATTAAAAGTATTTAATATGTTCATTTATCAACACCGTAGGTGGCAGTAATGAGGCTGCAGCACTTGGCGCCAGCCACCATTCAAACAGCAGAACAATACATACATACTTGCATACTTGAGTATTGAGAAACAACCACATACTTGTGTACTCCCGTACTTGGCAAGTATATACTCCCAGCTTACTTCTCAAGTATATACTTCCCAAGTAAGCAAGTACATACTTGCTAACTTGAGTATTGAGAAACGGCCTGTGTTGTCAACGAGAGCTTTCCCACTGTCCTGTGATTGGCCAGGTACCTGGAAGTGACGTAATAGATAGGCCAGCTCTCAGATACACAGCTCCCCCTCTGGCACGGTGGATGCGCTGCATCTCAGCAGCTACAACAACAGTAGTTCTTCTTCTTCTGCGGTTGAATGTACGCAACCGGATGTGCCCGGACTAGTGCCCGCACCAGGAGGCGCTACGGTGGTGAGAGGAGTGGTGAGGATTTTTGATGACGACATCAAATTAAGGAAGTGCCGATCTGCTTCGCAGAGCCCAGGAAAACAATACAACACTATTTTCTCAGCAGTGGCTGAACTGTTTGTTCTGAAACTTTAGGGTTTCATAAACGAGGTAATGACGCAGATACACACACAAACGCAGCGTTAAATGGAGCTTCCGGTCTATGTGGGCTTTAAGTTAAACTAGAGCTTTGTCCGCTCATTACTGATTCAATAAATTTGGGTTAATTTGGGTGTTTCATCATTTTGTTTCTTTCCCCATCAGGTTCTGATTTGTATTATTTTCAGGCTTCAGTAAATAATGTACCTCTTTGGAGCAAACAGGCAGAACAATAAGCTAAAGCCGGAGGCCAAGATGGCAAATGATTCAAATGCATCTGCATAATTTCCAGGGGAGCTGATATAAGCAGGGATGAATGCTGATGATGGTGACTGGCTCATATCTTAGCGTGTGATGATGGTGACTGGCTCATATCTCAGCGTGTGATGATGGTGACTGGCTCATATCTCAGGGTGTGATGATGGTGACTGGCTCATATCTCAGGGTGTGATGATGGTGACTGGCTCATATTTCAGCGTGTGATGATGGTGACTGGCTGTCATTTCAGCGTGTGATGATGGTGACTGGCTCATATCTCAGCATGGTGCTCATATCTCAGCGGTGATGATGGTGACTGGCTCATATCTCAGGGTGTGATGATGGTGACTTATCTCAGCGTGTGATGATGGTGACTGGCTGTCATCTCAGCGTGTGATGATGGTGACTGGCTCATATCTCAGCGTGTGATGATGGTGACTGGCTCATATCTCAGCGTGTGATGATGCCACACAGCACTGAAGATCAGCATGCTGAATGTGATGAACTTGGCCTCGTTGAAGTTTCCCGACAACTTTCGAGCCAGAAAAGCCAATACAAAGCACAGACACGCCTGTCGACCAATATATCCAAGAACACACCAGAAGGCCAGGCTAGAGCCCACACTACACTCCACTATGATCTTTGAATGTTCATATTGTGTATTTTTGGATGGAAACGGGGGAGCTTCAATGAGCCAGGCAGCACAGATAACCAGGATGCAGGAAATACACAGTGAAAATGTGACGCTAAAGGCAGTGTGGCGCAGCATGCAGGACCAATATGTTGGCTTTCCAATGAAAAGCAGAGAACACAGGAAACACAGAGTCAGTGCAAACAGTATGAAAAAACTGAGCTCAGAGTTATTCACACGGACAATGGCTGTGTGTCTGTGACGGAAGAAGATCCCACAGACAGCCAGAGTGAAGCAGGTGCCCATCACAGACATCACTGTCAGGGCTATTCCCAATGAATCAAAGGGCCAATTATTCCACTTTCTTGGCGATACAGGCTGTTCTGTCGTTGTTTGACCAGAAGTCAAATTGTACAGTCCACTGAGTCCCTCCTAAGACCTCACGTCCACATGCATGGACATCACATTTTGGGTTGTCTATACTATAAAACTTAATTCATCATAAAATGGGCCCGACGGCCACGTATGTGGACACTTAGACTGCCATCTAGTGGTGTCATAAGAGTAAAACACTCTACAGGTGAAATTCAAGATGGCTGGGAAAACACCGGAAGGGTTAGATGTCCACTCCCTACACAAACGTCGACCATGTAAAAAATCCAATCAAATTTAATGGCTGATTCTTGTTCAGATATGCATGAAAGTGTTGTATGTTTGCTATGGCATGCAAATTTGAGTAACAATCTACTATGCCGCTAAACATGATGTCCACGTATGTGGACAGAGGGACTTAGTTTTGTTGATGTTAGCAAAAATGTTAGCAACAAAATGTGATAATGAAAATTTAGTTTGGTAAGATTTAGGTGGAGAACAATACTTTACAACAGTACAAACAGATATAGCATGTTTTATAAATAAGTCTGCAGATGCACTGCTTGAGAAGGACGATAATTCAGAGGGTCTGGGTTTGGGAAGCTTGGTCATCGATCGTCTGTCTCAAACTCTGCATCCTGGTACAAAAGTGTACTGTGATCAGTTCTTCACAACCATCCAAGGTGTGGAACGAATGATGAAGAAGCAGGTGTATGTGACTGGTACTGTTATGAAGAATCGGGTCGCTGCAGCAGTGCAGAAACTAGCAAATGACAAAACAATGAAAAAGGACGGAAGAGGTACCTCTACAAGTTACCACTGGAGATGGAAAGATGTGCGTAGTGAAGTGGTACGACAACAAACTCGTGTTGATGATGTCTGTCGTTCATGTTACACAGCCAGAAGACACCTGCCAGCGATGGGACAAGAAACTGAAACGATATGTGACTATCTCACGGCCAAGTATTATCCGTGAATACAACTCCAAGATGGGTGGAGTTGACTTGGTTGACCGGATGATGAGCTATTATAGCATGAGTGTCCGTACTAAGAAGTGGGCACTGCGGATGATAATGCACTTCACAGATCTGGCTTTAGCCAACAGCTGGCTACTGTACCGCAAAGACCTTACTGTATGTGGTACACCAAAGAAGAGCATCATGCAGTTCCTTGAGTTTCGTATGGAAGTGGCTAAGACCTTCTTGGCCCAGCGTGACAATGATGTACTCGCAGACGATGCAAAACTTTCGGAACTGGCAGACGAGGCAGACCTTTCGGAACAAGGGAAAAAACGTCCAGTGAAGGCAGTGCCCCATGTCTCAGTCCGCAGGAGAGCTTATGGACATCTTCCAGAGGTGGTCAACCTGAGGAATGCAGCCAGCTGCAGAGCGACAGGCTGCTCTGGGAAAACTCGAGTGCAGTGTGTGACATGCAAGGTGTTCTGTGCTTGCAAGCGGATCGCAACTGTTACACAGCCTTTCACACATAGGTGTGAACAATGTCAAGGCATTCTGTTTGAAGTAGCAGCAAAATGTTTCAAATGTTTTATACTTTGTTACAGACATAATGTATAATAAATACATTTTTGCACTGTGGTGTTCAAAATGTTCAAAACATGTTTATATGTGAACACTACTGTGTTCAAATTGGAAATAAAGAGTTTTGCACTTTATTACACAATGTTGAGTCTGTGGTGTTCTATGGAAATTTAGACCGAGTGTCCCCATATGTGGACACCATTTTTCTCAAAAACTACATCATGTCAAAAGATGATGCTTAGTTTTTATACTTGTCAGGTCCCAATAAGCCCAAATAGCAATTAGAAATTAAAAATGCATACCAAACAAAATGCATTTGCTTTGACTTTTTATTGTTCGGCTCAAACTCACTTGTCTGATTGCTAATTTTGCCACTGTCACATGGTACACAGTCAAAGCAGCAGACAGACTTCTGGGAGCCTGGAAGAAAACTGGTACTGCACACAGACACTGGCACCTAGAGTGGAAAGACCATTTGCTGATATTGGTCAATTTCAATTTCAATTCAATTAAATTCAATTAAATTCAATTCAATTTAATTCAATTCAATTTCATTTGTATAGTGCCAAATCATAATCTCAAGGCACTGTACATAGACAACATCAAGGAGAGCAAAAGTTCACACAATGAGCAAACACTAGGCATCAGTGGAGAGAAAAATCTACCTCTTAACAGGAAGAAATCTCTGACAGAACCAGGCTCAGAGATGTGCAGTCATCTGCCTCGACCGGTCAGGGTGAAAGGAAAATGGGGGACAGCGGAGAGGTGGGGGACAGAAAGAGGGGAGAGAAAGGACAAGAGGTAGACACAGAAGAGAGAGAGAGACCAGGAGCAGACACACAACAACTGTATCAAGTTACAAGTTTATACAGTCAATGATATCAACTTTTAATTACAGCACAATAATAATGGTGATGATATGTATGATATGGGTAGCCTCGAAAACTGGATCTTGATCCTGCAACCTGCAAGATGAGAATACAGAGAAAGAGGGAAGGAAGGAAGGAAAGACACTAGGGAGAGAAAGAGACAAGGTTAATGACATATAAAAAGTCATATTCATACCCTGAGTGTGAGAAAGTGAATGTGCGTGCACCACAGGAAAATCCCCCAGCAGTCTAGGTCTATAGCAGCATAACTAAGAGGTGGTCCAGGTTTCCCTGAACCAGCTTTAACTATAAGCTTTATCAAAAAGGAAAGTTTTAACACAGGAGAGGAGACTGGTAACTGAAGGCTCTGCCTAAGTGCTTTGTACGTGAGGAGGAGGATTTTAAATTGAATTCTAAACTGTGGGTGGAGCCAGTGTAGAGAAGCTAACACTGGAGTTATATGGCCTCTCTTTCTAGTTCCTGTCAGAAGAAATTGAATTAATTGAAGGGTTCTAATAGACTTGTTGGAACATCCTGATAATAAGTAGTTACAGTAATCTACTCTAGATGTAACAAAATAGTATGATATTGTGTGTGTGAGAGTAGATAGATAGATACTTTATTCATCTCACAGAGAAATTCACAGTTCAGCAGCTCCAAAAATGTTACAAAATAGAAACATAAGAGGCATGCAAAGTACAGTCTAAATATAATATGAAATATAAAAAATACAAAAATATAAAAAGACATCGAAAAAGAAATGAAATATAAATCAGAAAGTTCCGTCATTACAGTGCAGAGGTGAGTGTGTGCATGCACATGTACATGTGTGCGTGTGTGTATGTGTCATGCTCAGCTATGGATGTCAGGGTGTCCTGCAGACGTTGAAGGATGCCAGCCTTCTAAAGAACTACAGACTGCACAGAGCATCTGTGTTGGTGGTCCAGTCCAGCTTGTCATCCAGCTGTACTCCCAGGTATTTGTAGGTGTGCACCACCTCCAGACAGTCCCCTTTGATGAGAACTGGTTCTGGGTGCACCCTGGATCTCCGGAAATCCACAACCTTCTCCCTGGTCTTGGCGGTGTTTAGGAGCAGATGATTGCCATTGCCATTTGACAAAGTCCTGGATAAGCTTCCTGCACTCACCTCCTTTCCACTCCTGATACAGCCAACAATGGCTGTGTCGTCCGCAAATCTCTGCACATGGCAGAGCTCTGAATTGTACTGAAAGTTGGTCCCTCAGGAGCAGAGGCTGGATGGTATTAAAGGCGCTGGAGAAATTCAAAAATGTAATTCTCACGGCACTGCTGCCTCTGTCCAGGTGAGAGAGAGATCGATGTAGCAGGAAGACGATGGCATCTTCCACTCCCACCTTTTCCCAGTGAGCAAACTGTAGGGGGTCAAGGGCGTGGCAGGTATGAGGCCTGAGGTGATGAAGCACCAGTCGTTCCATGGTCTTTATCACGTGCGACGTCAGGGCCACAGGTCTGAAGTCGTTCATCTCTCCAAGATGGGGTTTCTTTGGGACTGAAATGATGCATGATGTCTTCCACTGCTGGGGAACCCTCCCCAGTCCCAAGCTCAGGTTGAAGATGTGCTGAAGGGGGTGACCCAGTTCCCACGCGCATGCCTTCAGTAGTCGGGGCAAGATCGTGGGTGGTTTAGTGTGGGGTTGGGAGGTGTCCTCATCTGTGTTTGTAGAGGCTTGTGTGAGGGCAGCTGCATTCAGATGTGTGAATGGGATGGGGTGATCAAACTGGTTTAACTGGTTTGCCCTTCCCACATCACTCTCCATGGGGGGGTTTTCTCTTGGAGCTGCAGCCAGTGATTGTCTTCATGCCCTTCCACACCTCCCTCATGTTGTTTTCCTGCATCTATTGTTCTATCTTCCTCCTGTACTGCTCCTTTGCCTCTGTGAGCTGGACTCTGAGTTCCCTCTGTATCCGCCTGAGCTCCTGGGTGTCGCCATCTTTGAAGGCCATCTTTTTCTGGTTGAGAAGACCTTTGATTTTGCTTGTAATCCAGGGCTTGTTATTGGCAAAGCAGCGTACAGTTCTTACTGGAACAACGTCGTCCATACAGAAGTTGATATACTCAGTTGTGCAGTCAACCACCACCTCAATGTTCTCATTGTGGGACCCATGCAAAGCATCCCAGTCTGTGGTCTCAAAGCAGTCCTGTAGAGCCAGTTCAGCCTCAGGAGACCACTTCCTGAATGAGCGCGTGACTGTTGGCAGCCTCCTCACTCTTTGGATGTAGTGCAGTTTTAACAGGACAAGATTGTGGTCAGCTTTCCCCAGTGTAGGCAGGGGGTGGCTGTGTATGCATCTTTCACGTTTGCATACATCAGATCTAAAGTCCTATTCCCCCTGGTGTTACAGTCCATGTACTGGTAGAAAGCAGTCAGTATTTTGTCCAGAGTAACATGATTAAAGTCCCCAGAGTAACACAAGAACCTCTGGATTGTGAGATGTGAGATTTTAATCCTCACATGTCCAGGATTGCACCAGCGTTTGTTTACACATGTTTTTGTTTTTGTTCACGTTTCCCATGATCATAAAAGGTACCGGGGGCTTGAATCTCCACTTCTTAGCTAGCCGCCTAGCTTTAAGCCTAGCACCGGCTCTGCAGCTTCGGTACGGCTTCCTCACGTCCACAGGTAAACACGAAACCACACCAATGCAGGACTTTGCTCTCAGAGCGTGCAAAATGTTGCTCGAATACACAAGTCTCATGGAACAATCCATATCCATGGGATATACTAATGTGTTTCAATAGAAACCAAGAGAATTACCTCCAAGGCAGGATAAGGAAATTTAAAAGTGTAAACACACGGAGCTGCTAGAATATATATTAGAAATTATGTATGAACTGTCAAAATATCGCTATGTTCTTTCTAGTAGGTATCTCCAGCAGTTTGATTATTAAAACCATGCTTCACTATATGTTATGAGTGCAGTGTAAAATAAATGACAATAGAAAATATGAATCAAATATTTGACAGGTAACATCATTGACTCTTCTCAGATATGTATAAACATAAACATCTTCTGGGCTTTTGAGTTGAGATTATCTGACCATTATAAGGATTATTAGTATACTGACTATCACTACACCTTATAACTCGTAGTATCATCTATATGTCAAACTGAATGAGCCAGAGATGATGAAAGATGAGTGAACATAATTAATGCTGTTCAAGTTTATTTTGAATAGTATAATGTAATATAGAATTAATTTATCACAAAGGGCTTCCTGCGATAAATGAAAAGGTCAAACAAACATAAAAATACATACATACATACACAAGAGCAAACGTATAGTATGTAATGATGTTTTTCTTTTTTCTTTAAATATTCTTATTTTTATGATTTGAAGTAATTTTACCAATCCTCAGTATATAATCTTTTTTTATGGATATATTAATTAGTTAAACTTTTGACAACTAATCAAAACAAACACAACTGCTTTAACAAGGCAGTGGACTGTGTGATATTTAATTTTATGTTATTGTTATTTTTCAGCCAAAGGGAATATTCACATTAAGCTGATTTGCCTGTTAGGCCTCTTTTAATTAAAAAGGTGTTTGTATCTCTTTGTCTTTTGGGAGCTGCTTTAATTTGAAAGAATGATGTAAAGAACAATGATTAACACCTCAGGCATTTCCAACTTCATCATAACAAGAATAATAATTCATAACTGTGTCTCTGTGTCAACTCAACTTTGTTTCTTTAGAAATATTGCATCAGGATTTCATCAGATCTGTTTGTGAGACATGATGAGAATACCTTAACTTAACATAACTTAAGTTTAGTTCTGTTTATTGAAATAACACATTAGTTAACATTAACAATAGTAATAATGAACTTAACTTTTGTTAATCTTATTAAAAGTCACCATGAGTTACATTCTGAGATCCAAAAATATAAACATATATACAAACACATTACTTTTACAAAGTTAAACAAAGAACCCTAGTGCACTCAACAATATAGAGACATAAAATATCATGTCATGAATAAATAAAGACACATGTTATGTAGATGATATGTTGTATAGATTAAATGTTATACAAATGAAATGATGTATAGATTAATGTTGTATAAATTAAATATTATCTGTTGTATAGATGGTTGTATATATGAAATGCTGTATAGATGAAATATTGTACAGATGAAATGTTGTATCGATGAAATGTTGTATAGAGGAAATATTGTATAGATTAGATGTATAGGTGAAATGTATAGAGGAAATGTATAGATGAAATGTTGTATAGAGGAAATGTATAGATTAAATATTGAATGCGTGAACATTTCACCACTGAATAAATGTTGACTTCCTGTGTTGTCTCAAAAGCTTTTATTGACAATTACACTGAGTTCATGCAACAAGTCAATATTTGCATAGCTGACCCTTCTTTTTCAAGACCTCTGCAATTCTCCCTGGCATATTGTCAATCAACTTCTGGACCAAATCCTGACTGATGGCAGTCCATTCTTGCATAATCAATGCTTGGAGTTTGTCAGAATTTGTGGGTTTTTGTTTGTCCACCCGCCTCTTGGGGATTGACCACAAATTGTCAATGAGATTAAGAGCTGGGGAGTTGCCAAGCCAAAGTCTTTATGTTCTCCGAGCCAGTTATTACTTTTGCTTTATGGCAAGGTGCTCCATCATGCTGGAAAAGGCATTGTTCATCACCAAACTGCTCTTGGATGGTTGGGAGAAGTTGCTCTCGGAGGACGTTCTGGTACCATTCTTTATTCATGGCTGTGTTTTTAGGCAAGATTGTGAGAGAGCCCACTCCCTTGACTGAGAAGCAACCCCACACGAGTGGTCTCAGGATGCTTTACTGTTGGCATGAGACAGGACTGATGGTAGCGCTCACCTCGTCTTCTCTGAGCAAGTTTTTTTCCAGATGCCCCAAACAATCGGAAAGGGGATTCATCAGAGAAAATGACTTTACCCCAGTCCTCAGAAGTCCAATCCCTGTACCTTTTGCAGAATATCAGTCTGTCCCTGATGTTTTTTCTGGAGAGAAGTGGCTTCTTTGCTGCCCTTCTTGACACCAGGCCTTCCTCCAAAAGTCTTCACCTCACTGTGTGTGCCGATGCTCTCACACCTGCCTGCTGCCATTCCTGAGCAAGGAAACAGTCCTGGCACTTGCTGGACTTTCTTGTGCGTCCTGGAGCCTGTTTGGCAACAATGCAGTGGAAATATTTTTTTGGGGATAAAGTTCATTTTCAAGGTAAAGAGGGACTTTGCAATTAATTGCAGTTGAGCTGATCACTCCTCATAACATTCTGGAGTATATGCAAATTGCCATTATAAAAACTGAATCAGCAGACTTTTTAAAAATTAAAATTTGTGTCATTCTCAAAACTTTTGACCACAAATTAAGTGTAGGAGAATTTTGGTAAGTTGAGGACCAGTCGAGCTGCTGCATTCTGGATGAGTTGCAGAGGTCGTATGGCACACGCAGGGAGACCAGCCAGGAGGGAGTTGCAGTAATCCAAGCGTGAGATGACAAGAGCCTGGACCAGAACCTATGCCACCTTCTGGGTTAGAAGAGGCCGTATCCTTCTGATACTTCTGCAAGTATCTGCAAGATGGAGCTGTTGCAGCAATGTTGGCAGTGAGGGAGAGATGGTCATCAAGTGTCACACCCAGGTTCCTTGCGGTATGAGAAGGAGCTACCACAGAGTTGTTGAGTGTGATGGTTAGATCTGTGATGGGAGAGCCCTTTCCTGGGAGAAAAAGAAACTCAGTCTTGTCGAGATTGAGTTTCAGGTGATGGTCAGACATCCACTGAGAGATGTCAGTCAGACAAGCGGAGATGTCCTGAACATATCTGCAAGACATCACCTGCACACAGGAAGTAGGTCACCTGAAACAGGAAGTGCCCTTTAACTCCCGCAAACATTGACCAATCAGCCCGAAACTTGCCATGTGAGACCAAAGGGCCCGCCCTGAACACAGCTGCAAAGTATGACCTGCACACAGGAAGTAGGTCTTCCCAGACAGGAAATTAGCCGTAACATTGCCATACGTTGACCAATATGCACTAAACTGCACACGCATGATAAGTGACCCGGCCAGAGCACAGGGTCCAGGGCTTACCCGGCCTGCTGGCGGGGATGGCGGCTGCAAAGTCCCGCACAGTGCTGGTGAGGCTAGGGAGCTTTACATCATTGCCAAAATCCATCAGCACCTGCGCCCCCCAGGGGTGTGTTCTCTCCCCACTGCTATTCTCCCTCTACACAAATGACTGCCCTCAGGAGACCCATCTGTTAAACTCCTGAAATTCACGGACGACACCACCATCATTGGTCCGCATACAGTCAGGTGAGGTGGTCCTCACATGCTGATACTGTCAGAAAGAAGGCCCAGCAGAGACTGTACTTCCTGCAGCAACTCAGGAAGTTAAACCATGCCACAGGAGCTGCTGGTCATCTTTTACACTGCCATTGTTCAGTCTGTCCTGTGCACGTCCATAACTGTGTGGTTTGGCTCAGCCACAAAACAGGACAGGACCAGACTACAACGGACAATCAGATCTGCACAGAAGATCCCTCCATCAAAGACCTGCACAGATCCAGGGTACGGAAATGGGCAGCAAACTCTACAGACCCCTCACACCCCTGACACAAACTGTTTAAACTGCTGCAATCTAAACACATTGTGACTAAACACTTTACACGTTACACTTTAAGTGTAAACATGTATTTATATTTATGTGATTTCAGGAAACTCAGAAGATGCACATTCTAGAGGAAGGGCCAATATCCAAAACAGTCTGAAGAAAGGGCTGCTACCTCAAGAAAGGCACTTGGGGACATAAAAAAGGGTGTGTCATTCTGTTGAAAAAAGACTGTATCCATGAAAAACCTTGACATTTGTTAAGAATTAATGGTGGACATTTTAATTTTATTTTATTTACTTTCTTATTTATCCGGAAATTCAGAAATCCCTGGTACTAACCCGAGAGACTCATCATTGAACACCATTTCAAGGACTTCCTTCAAAAAATGAATGAAAATCAGATTCTCCGGGATAAAGGAAGAGACTGGAGGGCAATTAAATACTTTGTGCACAATAAGATAATAGCTATCAAGAGAAATTTGTGTCAAATGTATTAGCTTGCACTATGGATCATCAACGTTCTGTGACTGGATTCTGGGAGCTTGCATTATGGATTATCAGTGTTATGTGCCTGAATACTGGGAGTTCACATCATGGATTATCAGTGTTATGTGCATAAATACTGGGAACTTGCAGTACAGGGCATCAGTGTTAAGTGTCACAACACTTATAGTTCATGTAAATAGAGCATCAACGTAAGGGTCATAACATTGGTAGTTCACATAAACGGAGCATCAGTGAATGGCTCCTATACTGAGTTTATGAGATTTTCCATGTGATATGTCTTTATAGTATATCATGTAGAAAGCCATTTCTGTCGTTTGTGCAGCAAGAGGAAGTGAGAAACACAGGTTAGGAGTGTCTATATAGGTTTAAATGTAATTAAATAAACATTGGCTTTGAAACAATATGCATTTCTTGTTGTCTTTTCTATTTGTGGTAATAGGAGCCTGTGATATGAACATTAAAGATTTTTAGAACATAATAATTTTTAAGGGTCTTGTGAAAGTCAGATGTTACATTAAAAATTTAAAGAAATCATCTTACCATTTCCCATTTTAATTTTATTGTTCATGGTTTTACTGTAACTTTTTTTATAAGCTGTTTTATATTATTTTATATTATTTATTATTTATATTATTTTTTATTTTGTTTATAAGATGGCGGCGCATGGACATGCAGTGGCTCCTCTCTCTCCCGTCAGATCGGTGTTTTTATCTTTTTTGTGTTGTGCACCTACGTGCATATACGCACATACTCCAGTGAGTTTCTGCTCGCCATCAGCAGAGCCACATTCACGGACATAAACCCAGCAGACGCGGAAGAGCTACCCGGTTGCGGTCTGCTGCAGAAGCCTGCTCAGCCACCGACCCCCACTACTGCAACCAGCCCACAGTGGAAGCGCCACAAGCGGTGTATGAGGAAGCAGAATAGGGGAAAGCGCGGAGGTATCCAGGCTAGGCTATCGGCTAGCCCTCATCGGCCAGCTATCCCTACCATCACACTGGCGAACGTACGCTTGCTGGAAAACAAACTGGACTACATCCGTCTACTACGCACAACTTCAAAGACTGTGAGTGAGTGTTGTGTCTTTGTGTTTGTGGAAACATGGCTTAACGTCAGCGTCCCGTAATGTGCCATTCAACTAGCCCAGTAGACATGCTACTGGGCGGACAGAGCGCTCGTAGAGGGGGGGAACACTCGCGGCGGGGGACTCTGTGTTTACATCAACGATGCATGGTGCCGTGATGCTGTTGTCTGCAAACACTGCTCATCACTGGTGGAGTTTATGGCTATTAAATGCCAGCCATTCTACCTGCCAAGGGAATTTAATGTCATATTACTGGTGGCAATATACATCCCCCCTGGCTCCACCAACAACAGGAGTGAGGCACTGCAGGAACTCCACCAGCACATCAGTGATCGGCAGACAGCCCATCCAGATGCCTTCCTCATCCTGGCTGGGGATTTCAACCACGCCAACCCCAAGAGCGTGTTTCCACAACTCCACGGACATATCAACTTTCCAATACGAGGAAACAATATTCTGGACAATGTCTACACCACACACAAAGGTGCCTATAAAGCTCGTCCCCTCCACCACCTTGGGGCCTCAGACCACACTACAGTCATGCTAATGTCAGCATACAGGCCGCTGGTCAAAGCCAACAAACCAGCTACAAGGCAGATTCGCATGTGGCCTGAGGGGTCTTCAGAGGCACTCCAGGACTGCTTCTCCACCACCGACTGGAGCATGTTCAGACATGCAGCCACTTATAACAACACAACAGACCTCCAGGAGCACGCAGAGACCGTTACGTCCTACATGTGGAAGTGCATGGACAATGTCACGGTCACCAGAACCATCTCCATTCAGGCCAACCAGAAGCCATGGCTGACAGGTGAAGTCCACAGGCTCTTGAGAGCTCGAAACGCTGCCTTCAAAGCAGGAGACGAGACCTGCGACAGCTCCACCTCTCTGCTGAACCAGCTGAACGACTTCTTCGCTCGCTTTGAGGCAGACAACAGCACCCCGGCACAGAAGACCCCACCACCTCCTGACAACCAGGTGTTGACGCTATCCCCACATAGTGTGAAGCACTGGCCAAAAAAGCCCAACAGCGCCTGTACTTCCTCCGCAAACTGAGGAGAGCAGGAGCCCCGCCCCCCATAATGCACACCTTCTACAGAGGCACCATCGAGAGCATCCTGACAAGCTGCATCATCATGTGGTATGGCGCCTGCACCGTGTCCTGCTGCAAGACCCTGCAGCGCATTGTGAGAGCAGCTGAGAGGATCATTGGTGTCTCTCTCCCCCCTCCCCCCCTAGACATTTACAACACCCGCATCACCAGCAAGGCAATCAGGATTACAGGTGACCCCTCCCATCCATCTCACAGCCTCTTCAGCCTGCTGCCGTCGGGGAGGAGACTGCGCAGTCTCTGGGCCAGAACAAGCAGGCTAAAGAACAGCTTTTTCGACCACGTGGATGCTCTGCATCTCAGCAGCTACAACGAGAGTAGTTCCTCTTCTGCAGTTGAATGTACACAACCGGATGTGCCCGGACTAGTGCCGCACCAGGAGGCGCTACGGTGGTGAGAGGAGTGGTAAGGATTTCTGATGATGACATCAAATTAAGGAAGTGCTGATCCACTTCGCAGAGCCCAGGAAAACAATAAAGCACTATTTTCTCAGCAGTGGCTGAACTGTTGTTCTGAAACTTTAGCATCATAGCAGTTGAATAACCCTGCTAAACCCGCCCCTTTCAGAACGCTCGGTTTTCATGCATTGTCCCTTTATATGCAAATGAGACACAGGCAAACACACACCCACTTCTTCCAGGGGGTTTCTGATTTGTACTCTTTACAGCGCTCACTTGCTCAGCTCCATTTCTCTCCCCCTCCCTCCACTAGTTCTCTGACAATATCAACATGGCAGCGTGCACAGAAAACAGCGAGAGTGCCGTCACAGGAAGAGACGTCCTATATAAAGATCGAGCTGAACAGTGCTGAACTGTAAATCAGTTAAAAACACTTAGGAACAGCACCGCTGATCGCCAGCGGCGTGTGGCGAGCTGAATACTGCCGCTGTATGTGACTGTATCAGACCGGTGACTGTATGCTCCGGAGCTGGTGATCAGTCACACACAGCACCAGTTTAGGCAGCTCGCCGCTGCGACGGTGCTGTCCCTAAGTGTTTTTAACTGATTTTCACAGAGAGTGCAGCACCGCTGATCGCCACTGCTGATCGCCAGCGGCATACAGCAGCATAAACTGTTGCTGTATGTGATTGTATCAGACTGAGTCTGTGCTCCGGTCATGGAGGACGTACTGAACAAGTATTTTTAATTAGGACGTGTCAGAATGGTCAGTTATGAGCTCTATGTGACTTTTTCTAAACAATGTGTGTGTTTGTACGTTGGTGAAATACGGTTGCTGACTAAATACGGCAACCGCTGGCCGCAGTCTGATGCGAAGTGGTGCGAACACACAACGTTTGCTGACTTTATCCGGCAAATTAGCTTCATATATAAAATCCTCTGTGAAACACTGTGCTCCACTGTGCAGCCACGAACAACACACTTGTGTTGACATAATACTGCTCTTCCTCCCTCGCCTGCACTCTCGCAGGGACAAGTTGGAGCTAAGGTGGAGCTCTCCAAGTAAACTTACTGGTGGGGCGGTAACATTCGCGGTGAAATGCGTATGCTGCCGTCATAAGCGCAGGGAGTTCAACTTCGAGTGTTTTATCGCCTATACTTACACTAAGGACTGTTAGGGCCTCCAGAGTCCCAAATATAAGTATTAAAATGGTTAAAAAGTTGATTTTGCATAATATGTCCCCTTTAAAACAGTCTTCAGCTTGAAACTGGGTAGAAAATGCACTTTTAGCCTATATGTATTTTACAAAAAAACTTAATAAACCACTGTCTCAAGACATACTTTAGCTGTGACTAAAAAACAAAACAAACAAAAACCTATTATTCATGTTGCTTTTTTCTGTTATTCTTCCTTGTTGGAGTGTAAGTATCTCTCCATGCTATCTAAGAGGGGACTTGTATCATTATTCACCAACCAACAGTGGGCTTGTGTCATTCCACACTATCTAAGTGTGGACCTTTGCTCTAATACAAATGAACAAAAAATAAAAAATTAAATTATAAAAATAATTCCTATAGGTGTAGAAGATCTGGCTATAAACCATTTTATAGTTTTTCTTTCCACATTTTTAGATTTTCAGATAATTATCACTCCCTTGCCCTTTGGGTAACCCCTCATTTCAATTATGCTAAAATAGAGCCATTATACTGTATTCAAAACAAAAAAACAAAGAACATAATAACTAATCATGTTTAATTCTTGAATTATTTGGTTGAGATATTGAGTTATGTTTTAAATAATGAACAACAACAAACAAACTGTATTCCTTTAAGTAAAGACTGAGCACACGAGCTGAAAACTGACATCCAGGCCTTGTGAAAACTTGTGGTTTGGTGAGTATTTTGGGGCTGAAAATTTTGAACGGTCTAGTCAAAATCGGATGTTAAGTCAGACTCTAAATATCTTAGTACTTATTTAAAATAGAAAATAAAGGTTAATTCTTCTGACCATTTTATTTAAAATTTTATCCCTTTCTTCTTCTTTTTCTTTTTTGATGAATAGTCCTGCTACTATCTGAAAGACTGTCTGGGGCTGCGAGCCATTCAGTGTTAAGAAACGACGTGCTCCAGCCACCAGGAGAGCTGCTGAGTTTGCTTAATATTAAAAAAAAATCACCAGAGCGTCTTAAACATGATTTTAGAATGTGTGCAAATTCCATCTAAAATGTCTTTTATTTCATTGATATTTAACAAGTTAATTTTAGTTTAAGTGTCTGTCTTGGCGTTGATGACTCTTCAACTTTGAACTGGAGTTTGTGTTTTTCACGATAAAAATGAGAATGATGTGATTTTCTTTGATGCAGATGAACTTTCACACTTTCACTATGACTATTGATTTGATTATTGAGTGATTATTAGTGTGTGTGAATATTGATTGTGCTGCAGTGCAGCTCATTGTTTTGAAAGAGTTGGGATGACCTCTAATTAAATGTCAGATTTAATTATTTTCCACAACAGCTGCTGAGCTTCAGTTTCATGGCCTCAGGCACAGATGTCGTCAGTCTTATTGGAAACACTTGCTTGTCTTTTCATGCACAGCTCGGCACTTTGTTCCACCCTTGGCCTCCTGGGAAATATGTTAATTGTCAGGTTTAAGGAGGTGATGTGATGATTTCACAATAACAAGTGTTAAGTGTTTTCCGAGTGTGTTGCACCTGTTGTCAAGTCCCCCTTTTTGATTATATATTAATCAATAAGCTAAAGAAAATAACACTAAAAGAGAAAAAAAATCATACTAAAAACATACTACAAAAACATTTAAAAACACATTCACCTGAAAAAGAAGAGTCATTAAAATGAAAGTCCACAAAACTACTAGACATCATTACATCAAACCTGCAGGGTCAAGAAAAATCAAGAATTCATTCAATTAAACAAGAATCAAAACTGTGTGCAAATCACACACAAGAAAACATCGCAAACCTAGAAAAATACACCCTAATAAAACACACTCATCAAAATATGAATCATTAAAGCTAGTGGAACACACAACATACAAACCATACAATCTCAGTAAGGCAATACATATCATAGTATATCATGTATAACTAGAGTGGCAATTCCGTGCCGAAATTTCGAGTGTGCCTGCAGTTCTTGCTGCATGTGTCGTCGGTTGCAGGGCTTTTGCTGGTAAAGGATTAAAGGATTGAGTGGTATTTTGGTGGAATCACCCTTTAAAACACCAAGTTTTAAAGGAGAGAGGGGGAGAGAGAGATTCACAAGCCCCTCCGTTTCCCATTCATGTGTATGTGGAAGTTATTTCGCATTTTTTTACGATTTTTGTCGCCAGGGTTACTTGAAACGCTTAGAAAAGTCATAAAACTGTGAGGAGTTACACGCCAAAGTTTTGGGTGGAAGAATACAGAGAGACTGATAAGCCCCTCCCCTAGTCCCCTCTTCTCCTTACACACGCGCACGCACACACACGCACACACACACCTGTCCCTAACTCTCCAAAACCTGAGAACAGAGAAAACAGCATCTTTTAAAGTTGTCCTATTTCAAGAATGGTTGATGACAGAGATAAAAGGAGGCTTTCAGCAGCTCCCATCTCAAAATTTGTGACAAACGAGTGTAAATTGACAGAGAAATAATAGTTTTTAAAAAATCACCCTCGGGTTGGTTTTTCCAAAACTCCAAGGCAAACATTTTAACATTGAGGTGGATAGAGACTGTGACCAGAACTCTCTGCGCTTTGAGGTGATTTTAAGAAAAACTACAAGTCATATGAACATGAAAACACACACAGGGTTAGACGACAACCATGGCGACGTTTTGATTTAAAAATTGTCAGTGTAGGTTGGAAATTGTGGGCAGGAGAAGAGTTTTTTTTAGAGATTTTTCTGATTATTTTGCTGGATCTCGCTAGAGTGTGTCACTCTAGCTCCCGCCCATGCACGCAATACACACTCATTATAAAATCTGAACACGTCGGAAAAAAAGTACAAAACGTAAACTGCGATTGTTTAAAAAAAAATGCTACAAGCAGTTCAAACCATATGAAACCCTAGGAAAGCAAATACACACCACAATAAAGTGACTTGTGTCCTGTATCCTCTCTGACATTGTTGTTTAACAGCACAACAGTGACTAGGTAGCTGTCACGTGACCTAAGGACAGACACTCGCTCAGTTGAGTGAATCCTGAACTAATAATTTCTGTTTCCTTTCCTGCTGAGCTTATGCAGCTGCCTGTCATCATGTGGCGAAGGAAGGTACTGCATGAAAATTAACGAACGAACCACTCGGTTGAGTCACTCCTGAACTAATCATTTCTGTTTCCTGTTCTGCTGACTGAACTTATGCAGCTGTCATGTGGCGAAGGAAGGTACTGCATGAAAATGAACAAATCACTCACTGAGACGACTCATTACTCCCGAGTCATATAAAAGATTAGTTCATTTTGAACTAAACGTTCACGAACGACACATCACTACTGAGGAGTGTAATGGCATATTGCATGCACACAGACGTTTCTTTAGGTCACACAAGGTTCAGTGGTTAGTTGTTTCTTGGGTCACACGAGGTGTAGAGGGCAATTATAAGTTTCCCGTTTCATCTCAAGGTCCCTGTCCTCCCAAGAAACTCCCTGTTCTCTACTGATATCTGCTAGTTTCTCACAACAGCTTATTGGCATCATATCAGACAACTACTCGAACCTTCTGTTCTTCTATATCACGTACACATACTGCTGAAGACATGTTTATATACGCCTTGTTTCTCTCTGCTCAGTGTTGTTCACATTGCAGACTCTTCGACTCTGTAAACTGTGCTCCTCTGGTTGCAACTCAGATTAAATCAACTTGCTTGTATTCATCCGACTCAGTTCTCGTGCTTCATCTCACTCACAAAAGTTCCCACAACAGGAGGCAACCGGACGGTGGAAGGAATACTTTGAGGAACTCCTGTATCCGACATCTGCGCCCTCTGTGGTGGAGGCAGAGAGGGAAGCTGATGGGAGATCATTGTCAATCTCCCTGAGGAAGGTCACTGACGTGGTTAAACAACTCCGTAGTGGCAAGGCTCCGGGGGTTGATGAGATCTGCCCAGAAATGCTGAAGGCTCTGGGTGTGGAGTCTTGGTTGACACGTCTCTTCAACTTTGTGTGGAGGTCGGGGTCAATACCGAAGGAGTGGCAAACTGGGGTGGTGGCCCCCCTTTTCAAAAAGGGTGACCTGAGAGTGTGTGCCAATTACCGGGGCATAACACTTCTCAGCCTCCCTGGTAAGGTTTACTCCAAGGTGCCGGAAAGGAGGGTTCGGCCGGTAGTCGAACCTCGGATTCAAGAGGAACAATGCGGATTCCGACCGAGTCGAGGAACAACGGACCAGCTCTTGCAGGGATCCTAGAGGGGGCCTGTCTACATGTGTTTTGTGGACCTGGAGAAGGCGTATGATCGGGTTCCCAGGGAGATGCTGTGGGAATATGGGGTGAAGGGGGCACTATTAGGGCCATCCAATCCCTATACACGGGTCCTCGGCACTAAATCAGGCCTGTTTCCTGTGGGTGTTGGCCTTCACCAGGGCTGCGCTTTATCACCAATCCTGTGATTTTCATGGACAGGATATCGAAGCGTAGTCGTGGGGGAGAGGGGTTGTGATTTGGCAGGCTTGAGATCTTGTCGCTGTTTTTTGCAGATGATGTGGTCCTCATGGCTTCGTCGGCCTGTGACCTTCAGCACTCACTGGATCGATTTATGGCTGAGTGTGAAGCAGTCGGGATGAAGATTAGGCCATGGCTCTTGGAATAAAACCGGTGGATTGCCTTCTCCGGGTAGGGAAGGACTCCTTGCCCCAGGTTACGAGTGAGGGGACGAGGGAGATGGGCCGGAGAATTAGAGCGGCTGGTGCGGTATTGCATTCGCTTTACCGCACAGTTTTGACGAAAAGAGAGCTGAGCCGGCAGGCAAAGCCTCACCTATGGTCATGAAGGTTGGGTCATGACCGAAAGAACGAGATCGTGTGTACAAGCAGCCAAAATGGGATTCCTCAGGAGAGTGGCTGGCTTTTCCCTTAGAGATAGGGTGAGAAGCTCAATCATCCGGGAGGGGCTCGGAGTAGAGCTGCTGCTCCTTCACGTTGAAAGGAGCCAGTTGAAGTGGTTTGGGCATCTGGTGAGTAAGCCTCCTGGACGCCTCCCAAGGGAAGTGTATCAGGCATGACCAGCTGGAAGGAGGCCTCGGGGTAGACCTAGGACAAGGTGGAGAGATTACATCTCCACTCTGGCCTGGGAACGCCTTGGGATCCCTCAGTCAGAGATGGTCAATGTGGCTCGAGAAAGGGAAATTTGGGGTTTCTTGCTGAAACTACTACCCCCGCGACCCGGCCATGCGGAGGATGATGATATATCATCACACAGAGAAGTTAACACACAATCATATGATTATCTTGGACCCATGTGCTTTGCACACAGTAGAGGGTCACCACCATGGAGAGGTCACTGGAACATATGATGCATGGTGGCATGGAATCCATCATTGAAGCTTCCTTCTTCTCGCGATGTTTCCAGCAGAGACATTTTTCCATTACTCATTAGCATAAGGTGAAATAATGTATCCAATCCAATCCACTTTATTTATATAGCACAAGTTTAAACAAACACAAGGTTTCCAAAGTGCTGTACAAAGAATAGGGATAAAATAAATAAATAAATACATTGAAATAATATGCACATGTACACATAAAACAAATACAATCACATAAAAACACATAAAATCAACCCTACGTGGTGTTAAAAGCCAAAGAAAAGAGGTGAGTTTTAAGAAGAGTTTTAAAATGACAGAGAGGAAGCCTGTCTAATGTGCAGCGGCAGACCATTCCAAAGCTTTGGAGCTGCAATGGCAAATGTTCGGTCCCCTCTGAGCTTAAGCCTAACTTTAGGCAATGTCAGGAGCAGTTGGTCAGCTGACCTGAGGAATCGGCTGGGCATGTAGGGGTGCAGCAGCTCAGAGAGGTACAGTGGGGTAAAGCCATTTAAGGCTTTAAAAGCAAACAAAAGAATTTTAAAATTAATCCTAAAATGGACAGGCAGCCAGTGGAGTGAAGGTAAAATAGGTGAGACGTGCTCATACTTGCTTGTGCCAGTTAAACGTGCAGCAGCATTTTGTAAAAGTTGAAGGCGTGCAATGGAGGACCCGCTAACCCCCATATAAAGTGCATTACAGTAATCCAACCTAATGGTCACAAAGGCGTGGATTACTGTTTCAAATTGCTGTCTCTGAAGGACTGGTTTGATTTTTGCCAGCTGCCTTAACTGGAAAAAGCTACATTTCACCACAGCTTAAATCTGGCTGTCAAATTTAAGGCCCGAGTCAATTTTTACACCCAGATTGTTCACAATTGGCTTGTGATACTGTGCCAGAGAAGACAAATCAACTTGGGGCGGGTCACAGAAGTGCCACCAAAGACCATGACTTCTGTCTTTTCTTCATTAAAATTCAGAAAATTTAAAGACATCCAAGCTTTAATGTCATGTAAGCACTTTAGCAGTGGGTTAATCAGGCTTTTTGAGGGGGACATAGATCTGGCTGTCATCCACATAGTAATGAAAAGAAATGCCATGTTTCCTGAGAATAGAACCAAGTGGTAAAAGATAGAGAGAAAATAAAAGAGGGACAAGCACAGAGCCCTGTGGGACCCCATATGAAAGACGAACAGTGGAGGACACAGAGTCATCTAGGCTGACACAGAAAATCCAATGTGACAAGTAGGATCTGAACCATTCTAGTGCTGTGCCACTGATGCCCACCCACTGCTCCAAACGAGCAATCAGGATTTCATGGTCCACTGTATCAAAGGCTGCAGTCAAATCTAAAAGTACAACACAGTGACCAGAGTCAGTAGCTAAAAAGATGTCATTAAAAACTCTTAAAAGCGCTGTTTCTGTGCTATGCAATGCTTTTAAACCAGATTGGAAAATCTCAAGAATATTTTCTTCATTTAAAAATCTGTGAGCTGGGAATACACAATTTTCTCTAACATTTTAGAGAAGAAAGGCAATTTGGAGATAGGCCTGTAATTTGCCAAAACTGCAGGATCCAATCCAGGTTTTTTTTTAGTAAAGGCTACACATTTGCATGTTTAAGATTTACAGGGACTACTCCAGAGGACAGGCTGCTATTAATAACTGTGAGACATGATGACCCAATAGTGGGAAAAACCTCCTTAAATAATCGGGGCGGGACAGTATCAGATGATTCACAATCTCCTGTACAACAGGCAGGGTCACAGGCTCAAAAGTGTCCAACACAGCAGAGCAGGGGACAAACACTGAAGGATCAGAAGCAGGAGATGAAATAAGTGCTCTGGTAGAAGTGACTTTATCAATGAAGTAGTGCAGAAAATTCTCACACAGAGCAGGGGAGGCCTCAGTTCCCGTCTGTGGTGCATTCAGAATAGAGTTGATCACTTTAAACATCTTATGACAGTTAAAGGGGACATATTATACCCTATATATACCCTAAAATAGTTCCCTGGTGTCCTAATGAACATGTCAGTGACATGCTTTGGTCAAAATACCATAAGGATGAAGCATCATAGCAGTTCAATAACCCTGCTAAACCCACCCCTTTCAGAACGCTCTGTTTTGTGCGTGGTCCCTTTACATGCAAATGAGTCACAGGGGCGAAGGGCTGTGCTTGCCTTCTTGGGAATGAGGAAGTACCGGGAGTAGAAACCCTGTTGTGATTCCTCGGCCGTGACAACTCTGATAGCTCGTTTGCTCAGTAAAGATATTATTTCGTCTTCCAAAACCCGTGCAGAGTCCCCCTTGGCCACTGAAACTAACACACCGTTGAACCTGGGTGGTTTCATGGCAAATTGAAGTCTGTATCCGTGAGATACAGTAGACAGAATCCATGGGTGAACTGCACATGTGCACCACCTGTCCACTCTGACAGAGAGAGGTCCTGTGTCGAGCTGTGGTGATGTCACCTCCACGACTCGGTGAGAATCGTGTCTCGCCAGTGGAGCGTGAGCTCCCTATGGTGGCGAGGGGAGTGCATGACATTGATTTGTTTTTGTGCTTTTTATTTTGCATTTCACCCTTGGCTTTGTGCCTGGCTGCAAAAATGCTATTTTTATTTGCAACAGATTTGGACAGGGTGGAAGTGTTTGGTGACACGTTAACTTGGGGGACCCCTGTGTCTTCTCCCTGTGGGCCTGCCCCATGGGAGTCTGAACAAGGAGCCCTGGAGAATAAAGCTTTACTCTTGGTGACTGATGTAGTCCTGCTCGGTAATTAATGTTAGCACCTGGAGTTTAAGGTCCTAGCTAACGAGACACCGTAGAGTTAGCTCGCCGCAACACGTTGTCTGTAATAATAGGTAATACAGGGTGGCCGGTGGAGCAGCTCGCCTTGACGAGGACACTACACCAAGATCAAGTGGAAAACTTCTTGCGAAGTACTTACTCAGCAAATCCAGAAGTAAGCCAGGGACTGCGTTTGGCGACGATTTGCTAAACTGCGAACAGTTTAGCAAATCCAAGCTAGCCCAAATAGCTGAGGGAGCTTCCACAACAGTTTCTTCACGGGAAGAAAGCGAGAATGATTTTGAGGGGCCGGTCGGCTGTGATAGTATGAAGGGGGCGGTTCCCCAGCACAGCTCGACCTGTCTGTCACTGACAGACGTGGTGCCATTGAAGCTTCCCTGGTTGGTCATGCCAAGGCGATATCCCATAGTGAAACACCGAACGAAGTTAGAAAAAGAACAGCTTATAAGATGGCCAGAGGCCAGTGGTAAATATGACCGCTTTCCGCCCCAATGAACATGAACCATGATCAGTTTTGCCATGTTGTCTGTTAAGGATTTAGACTTAGACACAGAAGCCTGTAATAAAAACATTTGTTATAGGGCTAACAACCATACAGTGTTTTACCAGCTGCTAATTTAAAGGTTTCAGCAAGAGTCATAAGCTCAGTGTCTTGAACTGAGTAGTGGACAGGAACAGACTTAGTTGAAGATCAGATGGACACACTGACTGACGGGGCGGTAACATATTGTGCCCCTTCCTATACTTCCACTGGTGTTACGCTGTGTATCTCCTGCGCTCTCTGCGGTTTTCTATCTACTGGAACGATCAATTAACAAACACTTGTTTTATTACTAATACTAGTACTAAGACTAACACTTTCACCAACTACTTTTGCTTAAACTCTATCGTTTACGTAGATCACGTACGATGTTTCTTTCTTTGCTAGAGTAAAGTTAGCTTAGCAGCGATGGCTTCTCCCTCTCCTTCTCCTGCTCTCTCCTGTGTTGTGTGCCACATGTTTAGCTACTCCTATGCCTCCTTTAGCGATAAAAGCACTTATAAAAAGTGTAGCTTACTGGCTAGGGTGGAGGCGAGGATTAGTGAAGTAGAAGCTAAATCAGTTAGCCAATCCCCTGTAGTCGATGCGGACCACATAGCATTAGCTCCCTCAGCAGTTCCGGTGCAGCCGGGAGACAAACAGGGCAGCTGGGTGACTGTCCGTAAGAGGCATAGTGTTAAGCCTAAGAGTCCTGTCCACCACCAACATGTTCACACCTCAAACAAGTTTTCCCCTCTCAGCACCACACAGACCGAGAAACCAACTCTGGTAATTGGTCACTCCATCCTGAGGAACGGATTGTTTTTCCCCTTCATGTTCCATGTCCTGTTTTATTTTGAAATCACTCACCCTTGTCTCTGTTTCAGGTTCCAGTCTACCCTGCCCCCTTCCTCGTCTGCGTACACCTGATCCCTGATTGTGTCTTCCACACCTGCATCCTGTCACTCCCTAATCAAGCACTGCTTATATTCCTCTCTGTGGCTTGTCTCGTCGCCAGTTCCTTGTAGTTCATAGCTCACGTTCCAGCACTCTTGTTTCACAGCCATAGTCTATCCTTCTTGTGTTTTTGAACCTTGCCTGCCTTTTTCGACCTTGCCTTTTTGCCTGACGTTTTTGTACCTCTGCCTGATCTCTTTGACCTTCCGTGTACCAAACCTATGCCTGGAATAAAACTCTGTTACTGACTGAATCGTGTCTGAATCCTGCATTTGAGTCTCTTGCTCTGCTTTGCCATAGTTCATGACAGAACGAAGTGACCAGACATGGACTCAGCAGATTTGGACTCGTTTCGCCAAGCCCTTTGCGCACAGGGGCAAAAGCTGGTTCAACAGCAGGAGCAGCTCACGTCCTTGTGCGCCAGGCTGAGAGAACTGGCGGCTCACCAGGACTCGATGATGACATCTTTGGGCTCACAGTTTCAAGAACTACTCTCTCACCTACCACAAGAGGCGCCTGCTGAAGCGATGTCGGACCCAGCCCAGTCGACACACGGACACGCAGCTCCCTGGCCAGCACTGCGCCATCTTGCCTGCAGCTCTCCCGTCCAGAGCGCTTCTCCGGGGATTCAGGGGACGTGAGACCGTTCCTGACACAGTGTGAGCTGCACTTCGAACTACAGCCATCAGCTTTTCTGACAGACTGGTCTAAGGTGGCGTTCATAATCTCCCACCTCATGGGACGTGCAGAGGCGTGGGCTACTTCTGAATGGAGCCGTCGTTCAACAGCCTGCTGTTCACGTGGGCTCTCAAGCAGATTTTCCAGCACACCACGCCAGGCAGTGAAGCTGCCAAGATCGCTGCTCAAGCTAAGGCAAGGAAGGCACAAGGTAATTGACTATGCCATAGACTTCCGCACCCTCGTCGCCGAGAGCGAGTGGAACCCTAATCTATCTCATCCTAGTTGGAAATCACAGAAACCAATTATGATAGTCACAGTTTATCGTCCACCTGGACCTTATTCAGACTTCCTATCAGTGTTCTCTGAGTTCTTATCTGAGTTAGTGCTTAAGACAGATGAAATCATAATTGTAGGGGATTTCCGTGGTAGTCTTAGCTGTGCATTCAACTCGTTGTTGGAATCAATTGGTTTTATTCAACACGTTTATTCAACCAACTCATTGCCTTGGTCACACCCTTAATCTTGTTTTAACTTATGGTATTGATATTGATAACTTAAACATAGTTCCTCAAAACCCTCTCCTTACTGATCATTATTTACTCACATTTAATTGTACAATAATGAACTACAATAACATAAATAAGAAATACTGTCTGATAATAATATCAATACATTCAAAGAGACAGTGCAACCTTTATTTAACTCGGTGCCTTATGTCAGTACATCTGAAGGTGCCTTTTGTGTTTTTACTCCCACTCTCATAGATAACCTTGTTGATAGTACAGCAGCCTCACTGCATACTACATTAGATTATGTTGCCCCTCTGAAAAAGAAAGTGGTGAATCATATGAGACGAGCACCATGGTTTAACTCCAATACTCGTGCTCTTAAACAGGCGTTACATAGATTAGAAAGAAAATGGCGTTCCAATAACCTAGAAAAATTTTATATAGCCTGGAAAGATGGTTTTGTAGCTTACAAAAAAGCCATACACAAAGCTAGAGCTGCCTATTCTTCTTCTTTAATTAAAGAAAATAAGAATAATCACAGGTTAATTTTCAGCACTGTAGCCAGGCTGACACAGAGCCACAGCTCCACTGAACCATCTATTCCTTTAACACTGAGCAGTGATGACTTTATCAACTTTTTGTGAATAAAATAACATCAATTAGAGAAAAAATGGATCATCTCCTCCCTCATATTGGGACTGACACATCTTTTAGCACAAGAGCTTTCGAAGCACCGGATGCACAGTTAGACAGTTTCTCCCCTACAGATCTCCCTGAGTTAACATCATTAGTTTCATCATCTAAACCATCAACCTGTCAGTTAGATCCTATCCCCACCAAACTGTTTAAAGATGTGTTTCCTTTATTTAACAGCTCTATATTAACTCAAATTAATCTGTCCTTATTAACTGAATATGTGCCACGTTTAAAATAGCAGTTATTAAACCCCCTCTCAAAAAAGCGACCCTTGACCCAGATATTTTAGCTAATTACCGACCTATATCTAATCTTCCCTCTGTGTCTAAAATCTTAGAAAAGGCAGTTGCTAATCAATTATGTGAATATTTGCACATTAATGGCCTGTTTGAAGATTTTCAGTCAGGTTTTAGATTAAACCATAGCACAGAAATAGCACTAGTTAAAGTTAGTAACAATCTTCTCTTAGCTTCAGATAATGGTCTAGTTTCTTTACTTGTCCTGTTAGTGCAGCATTTGACAACATTGAGGTGCTGCCCTCTGCTGGTTTAAATCATACTTATCTGATAGATTCCAATTTGTTCATGTTAATGATAAAACCTCACTACAAACAAAAGTTAATTGTGGAGTTCCACAAGGCTCAGTGCTTGGGCCTATACCTTTTACCTTATATATGCTTCCTCTAGGAAACATTATTACAAAGCACAACATACACTTTCATTGTTATGCGGATGACACACAGCTATATTTATCAGTGAGGCCGGATGAAATAAATCAGGTTGTTCAACTCCAGGAATGTCTCAGAGACATTAAGTCCTGGATGACCTGAAACTTTCTACTTTTAAACTCAGAAAAAACTGAGGTCATTATACTCGGCCCTAAACACCTCAGAGAAAAACTTTCTGATCACATTGTCACTTTAGATGACATCACCATGGCTTCCAGTTCCACTGTGAGGAACCTTGGAGTTACTTTTGACCAGGAAATGTCATTTGATTCACACATAAAACTAATTTCCAGAACAGCCTTCTTCCACCTGCGGAACATTCTGTCTCTACAGGATGCTGAAAAACTAGTTCATGCTTTTGTTACATCTAGATTAGATTACTGTAACTACTTTATCAGGATGTTCCAACAAGTCTGTTAGAACCCTTCCGTTAATTCAAAATGCTGCAGCACGAGTTCTGACAGGAACCAGAAAGAGAGACCACATAACTCCAGCGTTAGCTTCTCTTTCACTGGCTCCCCGTAAGGTTTAGAATTAAATTTAAAATCCTCCTCCTCACATACAAAGCAGTTAATGGTCAGGTCCCTTCATACCTGAAAGACCTAGTATTACCTTATCACTCTAACAGAACATGTGTCACAGATATTCCAAGACGGCCGCACGCACACATCTGCGTTCATTTTTACTTTCTGTCACAGTTGTTTAAGAGGATTTTAAGGGGTTCTTAATGATTTTAATGATTTATTATTACGTTTTTATTGTCCCTTTTAAAAACTTTTTAACCTTTGAAATCGAGGCGTTACAACAGGTAGCCTACCTGCCGCTGCCGGGTTTTGATCTCAGCTTAGCAGGTCCCATCTCGGATCCCTGTGTAGTGTTTTGTGCTGTCTCGTCGCTGGGGATCTGTCCAGCTGCTGTGGGCCTGCTGTCAGAAGTGGTCCAGGCTGTGCTCTACGCTGTTTTTCATGCCAAAAGGCACTGTTCAGGTGGTCTGGGTTGTGGAGTTGGGAGCTGCTTCTGCTGCTGACCTCCGGCGTCTCTGGACATATTGGAGTGTTCATTGCCGGATCCCGATCTTTCGATCTGCCTGCTGGTCTGCCTGGCTTTGGCCGCTGTGACGGGAGACTGCCGGCCGCTTGCAGCTGTGATTGGTTTTCTTCGTTTGATGTGTTTATCTGTCTTACAGGGCAATTTCGTACAAACAGAAATTTCACTTAGTGACCTGGTAAATTCCAATATTGATGACAAGGTGTCAACCTCTAATGTAAAACGAAAATGTTTTATCCTCCTTCTTTTATTAACAGGCAATGTTCAGCCTAACCCTGGCCCTCTCCAGAACAATATTAGTACCCTGTGAAAAGGGGGTATTGCACCCCCGATTCACACACGGGATGGGACGCCACAAAGTGCAAAAAACAGGACACAGCTTCGAGGGTTCAAGTGAAAAAATGGTGCTGGTTTATTGCAAGCGCGCACGTGCACAAAAAATAATAACAAAAAACGAATAAAGAAAATACTTGGAAATCACAAAAATCAAACCAGCCCTTCATAGCAAAAACAAAACTCCCTTGGAGAGGCATGAAAAAGGCAACCTTGCAGCAAGTTGACCTACAGCCATATGGAACATATGGAAGCACTCTCTCCCATCCCGTCTCCCCACTAGCTTTAAATAAGCCCACCAATCACCTCTCAAAGCATAGACAATAGAGTTAACACCATATTATCCCCTCATAATACCTATAAATATCCCATATTTCCCCCTTCAAACATACGCTTTAAATACATCACATCAGCAATAATAATGATACACGTCCACTCAACCCCCCCCCACATTGGTGTCATTAGCAAACACCAATTGTACTGTCCTGGGAATAAGGATCTGCTTCCACTGTGGATCGCGTTTCCACCCGGACCAATTTGCGGATGGACCTGGGAGACCGGCAGTCGACTTGTGAGTGTGGTGTTGTGTTTGGTAAACTAGAGAAAGTGTTGTTAACTAAATGGAATATGTAACTGAACCAGTGGGTAACTCACTGTGCGCTGTGTTAAGTGAATAAATGTCGTTGCTTGAACTGACGTGTGTTGTGGTTGTTTGTAGCCGTTAGCTTCGCTTAATATGTTGATCAAACGTGCTACGAAACTCAGCTTGGAAATGCCGCCCGTGGACAACGCTGCTATGTGTCGCAGGCTCCGGGCTAGATGGCTCTTGGAAAACGAGACCCTCGCTTTTCACATACCCCTAATGAATTTAGAGCCACATCAGGCCTTGGCATCTTACATTTGAATGTCCGGAGCCTGCTTCCTAAAATTGATACAGTTAGGATTTGGGTACAGACAACTGAAACTGATATTCTTGTGTTGTCTGAAACCTGGTTGGGTAAATCAGTCTCAGATCGTGATATTTCTGTAAATGGTTACCATGTCTTTCGCTGTGATCGTCTGAGGAAAGGTGGAGGTGTAGCCATTTATATCAATAACAAGTTTCATGCTACTCTCCTCTCCTCTTTTTCTATTAGCAGTTTGAACTGTGTCTCAGGGCTAAACTCTGGTGAGCTTGTCTTGGTAGGGGATCTAAACCTTGATTGGTTGTCTTCAGCCTCGGACGGCCTGAAATCTATGTCTGAGTCAATGAATCTAAGTCAATTAATAGGTAGTCCAACTCGGTCTAACGTTAAATGTCCTTCTAGATCGTCGCTCCTTGATCTAGTAATAACAAATGTCCCCCACAAATATACTGATGTTGGTGTTTTTGGGAACGATCTGAGTGACCATTGTGCTATTGCAGTGGTCAGAAATGCCAAACTCTCCAAAACTAAACCACAAATTTTACTCAAAAGAGATTTTAAAAATGTTCATGAGTAGGCTTTTTATGCACAATCTGTCTATTGTTCAGTGGAAACAAATCTCCCTCTTCGATGATGTTGAGTTGGCATGGAGTTTTTTTCATTCCAAATTCTTGAAGATGATAAATTAATATGCTCCATTACGAAAATTTTGGGTTAAGGGGCGAAATAATCCCTGGTTTTCCACTAATATTGGAAACCCTCTAAAAGAAAGAGATCATGCCTGGGTCATAGCACGAAAAACAACAAAAGAGGCTGACTGGCAAATGTTTCGTCAGCTCCGCAATACATGTACCTCCCTCATAAAGAAGGCTAAATCTGAATTTTATATATCAGAAACTAACAAAAACCTGAATGATCCCAAGAAATTTTGGAATGTTGTGAGAGGTGTTTCTGATTCTTTAAATCGTGATTTTAAAAACACTGTTTTAAATAACGACTCTACTGTTGTAAGCCATCCCCCTGAACACGTGTCTATTTTTGAGGTCTGTAGTGCATTGGAAAAATTGGATCCCAGAAAATCAGCTGGTCCTGATGGTTTGGATCCATTTTTTTCTAAAGCCGGCTGCTGATTTAATTGCTGAGCCTCTAACTGGTATTTTTAACTTTAGCAGAAACAAACTTCCTAAAATTTGGAAATCTGTGTTTGTCCTCCCACTGCTTAAAGGAGGTGAACCATCAAACGCGAACAATTATAGGCCTATTTCAAAATTATGTATTTTGACGAAAGTATTTGAAAAATTGGTTTGCGATCAAACCAATTTTTAAATGATGTGTTTGAGGCATTGGACTCGAAAAAGCTTTGTTTTGCCCTGTTCATTGACCTGTCCAAGGCATTTGACACTGTGGATCACAATATTTTGCTAGATATTCTCATCAAAAAAGGCATCTCCACACAAGCTGCTACTTGGGTAATAGACTATTTGGCAAATAGGACACAATGTGTTCAGATGGCTGGAGTTAGTTCCACTTTTCTTGAGGTCCTAAGACCAATTTTGTTCACAATTTATATTAACGATCTGTGTGCAAACTCGTCCAATGCAAGAGGATCCAACCTTTTATCCCAATTACCCTCATCGTTTCCCCCGCTAAGCTCGCAAACCCCGGCCAGTTTGTGGTCTCCAGCCTACTAACTCCAGCCTTGACTCTATGTTTTCGCCCTTTAAAATTAAATCACCTGACTCTGGTGGCTATCCAGTGGTGGCTCTGGTAATTAAATTACCAGAGCCACCACTGGATAATCGGGAATATCCCCATGCACACACCTCACCCTCACCCACGATGCCTCTAACGATGCCCCCGGTCGAACCAGATGCTGGTGGATCATGGTCTGTTCATAACCAGAATCCAGCAGAGCCTGGTGTGTACCCCCCTGTATACATAGCGGTGTACAGTACGTCCTGTCCAAACAGGGGGAGGGGGCCGGCGGCCCAGCAACCCTAACCACTTGCCCCACCTCCATGAGAGGGCACTCTGCCCGGATGTGGCCGGGCTTCCACACCACCAGCACACCTGCCCTGGCATCTGAGGAGCCCCCCGGGGTGCCAAGTGATCAGACACGTAGGCTGGGCCCTGTGGGACAGAAGGCAGAGGGTTGTTAATGGACCAGAGCAATGCATGCTCCAGGTGTGTGTGTGTGTGTGTGTGGTGCAAGGGTGCAAGAGTTGGTCCCCGGCTGGACTTAATGGTAAGGCCCCTTCATACCTGAAAGACCTAGTCTTACCCTATCACCCTAATAGACCACTTAGGTCACAAAATACAGGTTTACTTATGGTTCCCAGAGTCTGTAAAAGTAGAATGGGAGGCAGAGCCTTTTATCATGAAGGCAAGGTTCAAAAACACAAGAAGACAAGACTATGGCTGTGAAAAAGAGTGCTGGAACGTGAGCTATGAACTACAACGAACTGGCGACGAGACAAGACACAGAGGGGAATATAAGCAGTGCTTGATTAGGGAGTGATAGGATGCAGGTGTGGTAGACACAATCAGGGATCAGGTGCACGCCAACAAGGAAGGGGGCGGGGTAGACAGGAACCTGAAACAGAGACAAGGGTGAGTGATTTCCAAAATAAAACAGGAAGACAAGACATGGAACATGAAGGGAGAAACAAAACAAGATACTTAACGGAGGTGACAGATCATGACAGTACCCCCCCCTCAAGGGCCGGCTCCTGAAGGCCCAGGCGCGTCAGGGTGGGCGGCATGAAAGTCCCGGATGAGGGAGGGGTCCAAGATGAACCTGGAAGGAACCCAGGAGCGCTCCTCAGGCCCATAGCCCTCCCAGTCCACTAGGTACTGGAGCCCCCGGCGCCGACGGCGAGAAGACAGGAGCTTCTTGACGGTAAACACTGGGTCATTGTCGATGAATCGGGTGGAAGGAGGGGGCTTGGCCGGAGGGACGAGAGGACTGGTCTTGACGGGTTTGATGTGGCTGACGTGGAAGGTGGGGTGCACCCGCATTGACCTTGGTAGTTTAAGCTGGACAGAGACAGGGTTGATCACCTTGGCGATGGGAAATGGACCGACAAACCTGTGAGCCAGCTTCTTGGATTCCACCCGAAGAGGCAGGTTCTTGGTGGATAACCACACTCTTTGGCCGCTGCGATAGTGTGGAGCAGGGGTCCTTTTGCTATCCGCGGCTGCCTTGTAGGACTTAGACTGCCGAAGGAGGTTCTGGCGGGCCCGCTCCCAGGTTCTCCTGCAGCGGCTCACCAAGGCCAATGCGGAGAGCACAGAGGACACACGGTCTGTGGAGGGGAAGAGAGATGGTTGGTAACCGTGGACAATGTGGAAGGGGGACAGACCAGTGGATGAACAGGGGAGCGAGTTGTGGGCAAACTCGACCCAAACCAGTCTTTGGGACCAGGTTTCAGGGTCCTGGGAGGCAGTGATGCGGAGGCCAGTCTCCAACTCCTGGTTAAGGCGCTCCAATTGGCCATTGGTCTGAGGATGGAAGCCTGAGGAGAGGCTGACTGTGGCCCCAAGAAGACTGCAGAACTCCTTCCAAAAGTGTGAGATGAACTGGGGACCTCGGTCTGAAACAATGTCTACTGGGAAACCATGTATGCTGAAAATGTTATTCAACATGACCTCCGCTGTTTCCTTGGCGGAGGGAAGCTTTTGCAGGGGAACAAAGTGAACCATTTTAGAGAATCTGTCCACCACCGTCAAAACCACAGTGTATGTGTACCGTATGAAGGTGGGAGTCCTGTGACAAAGTCCATGGAGATGTGGGACCAGGGGCGTTGAAGGATTGGCAAGGGCCTGAGTTCTCCCGACGGTTTCCGATGAGAAGCTTTGTTAGTTGCACAAACAGAGCAGGCATTGAAATAATTAGTGACATCAGAGACCATCTCAGGCCACCAAAAACGCTGCTGTATTACAAACAAGGTTTTCTTCACAGACAGTCTTGTTTGTGTGGGCCCAATGGATCACCTCCCCCCTGAGAGCCTGGACCACAAAAAGCTTGTCCGCAGGGCAATCAGGAGGAACAGTGACACCATTGGCTGCCGCCTTAACCTTACCCTCTATCTCCCATGAAAGGACTGATATGAAGCATGTCGTGGGAAGGATTGTCTTGGGTTAAGGAGTCAGGCTTGAGATTCTTGGAACCTGGTCGGTATGAGAGGGTAAAGTTAAAGCGGCTGAAGAAAATTGCCCATTTAGCTTGCCTTGCATTTAGCTTCTTAGCTGATTTGAGGTACTCCAGATTCTTGTGATCGGTCCAGACCTGAAATGGCTGGGAGACTCCCTCCAGCCAGTGTCTCCACTCCTCCAGGGCCACCTTGACTGCCAGCAGCTTGCGGTCACCAATATCTTAGTTTTGTTCGGCAGAAGTGAGTTTCTTAGGCAAGAAGGCACAAGGGTGTAGTTTACCATCTTTGGAGCAAAATTGGGAGAGGATTGCTCCAACACCAACGTCTGAGGCGTCTACCTCTACCACGAACTTCTGGCTGGGGTCTGGGAGGATGAGGACAGGGGCGGAGGTGAAGCTCCTCTTAAGGCTCTTAAATGCAGTTTCACACTCATGGCTCCAGACAAATGTTCGTGCAGGGGTGAGGCAATGGTGCTGTAGTTACGTATAAATTTTCTATAAAAAATAGCAAACCCCATAAACCTCTGAACCTCTTTACGTGAAGTGGGAGTGGCCCAATCCGCCACTGCCGAAACCTTCTCAGGGTCCATCCTGACCTCCCCCTCAGCAAGCACGAACCCAAGGAACGAGACCGAGGGCTTGTGGAACTCACACTTCTCTGCTTTCACAAACAGCTGGTTCTGGAGTAACCACTGAAGCACAGTGCGGACATGGCGGGTGTGAGTCTTTTCATCGGGGGAAAAGATCAGGATGTCATCTAGGTACACAAAGACAAAAACATTAAGCATATTGCGAAGGACATCATTAACCAAGTTCTGAAATACCGCTGGGGCATTTGTTAAACCAAAAGGCATAACCAGATACTCATAATGTCCGGTGGGAGTGTTGAAAGCGGTCTTCCACTTGTCCCCTTCTTTGATCCTGACAAGATGGTAGGCATTACGTAGATCTAGTTTCGTGAAGATCTTCGCCCCCTCCAACAGTTCAAAGGCTGTGGAGATGAGGGGGAGGGGGTGCCTGTTCTTGATGGTGATGGTGGCATTGAGACCACGGTAGTCTATGCAGGGCTGGAGGGTCTTATCCTTCTTCTCCACAAAGAAAAATCCAGCTCCAGCAGGGGAAGAAGAGAGACGGATGAGACCGGTGGCTAGGGAATCCCTAACATAGTCCTCCATGGCTCTGCGCTCTGGGGCTGAAAGAGAATAAAGCTTACCCCTAAGAGGGGTGCTGTCTGGTAACAGGTCTATGGCACAGTCATAAGGGCGATGAGGTGGCAAGGAGGTGGCTTTTGCCTTACTGAACACCTCGGCGAGGTCATGGTAGCATGGCGGTACGTTGGTGAAGTCAGGGTTAGTGGGAAGGGAGCTGTGGGCTTTTGGAAGACAGATGTCGGCACATTTCGGGCCCCAGCCGGTTATCTTTCCACTAACCCAGTCAAAATTAGGATTGTGGGTGACCAGCCACGGGTGCCCTAAAATAATCTGGTGAGTCAGTCAAGGACGTGGAAGCTTAGCTTTTCTGTGTGAGAGTCCGGGAAAACTACGGTCACTGACTGGGTGTGGTGGGTAATCCTACCCAGAGGGCTGCCATCTACAGCTCTCACCTCAAGGGGGCGTGGGAGTGCGACAACTCTCAGTCCAAGTATTCTGACCAGGGAAAAATTCATTATGCTAGCATCTGCACCAGAGTCAATGAATTCAGGCAAGAGCATAGAACCAGAGTCGGAAATAATCTTTACCTGAGGCTGGTGCAGGGCTGGGTTACTGATTACCAGGCTTCGACTCACTGTGAGCAATTCTTTTGGCTTTGCTCCACCCCCCTTGATGTGGCATGCACTCACTAAGTGCTCCAGTTGACCGCAGTAAAAGCATTTCCCCTCTCTATGTCGACGTAGACGCTCCTCTGCGGAGAGATGAGCGCTTCCCAGTTGCATAGGCTCCTGAGGAGGAAGAGGAGAGGAAGGCGGACTGGTTGTTGGGCGTTCGTAGCTTGGCCGATCCTCAGGGCTGGTCCTCCATCCCCGGTGAGGCGATGAATGAGCCCGAAGATGTCCCCACTCCTGGTCCAGCTCGGTGAGACGCTTCGAACTTTACCGCCAGCGCGATGAGGGAAGCCAAATCTTCCGGATGGTCGATGTTGATCAGATGGCCCTTCACTGACTCGGAGAGTCCTTGAAAAAATGCGTCAGACAGGGCGACAGGGTTCCACTCGCTCTCGGCGGCGAGGGTGCGAACGTCGCTTCAGCAGGCGCCTCTCGTGGTAGGTGAGAGAGTAGTTCATGGAACTGTGAGCCCAAAGATGTCATCATTGAGTCCTGGCGAGCTGCCAGTTCTCTCAGCGTGGTGCACAAGGACGTGAGCTGCTCCTGCTGTTGAGCCAGCTTTTGCCCTTGTGCGCAAAGGGCTTGGCGAAACAAGTCTGAATCTGCTGAGTCCATGTCTGGCCAGGTCGTTCTATCATGAACTATGGCTGAGCAGAACAAGGGACTCAAATGCAGGACTCAGAACACGAATCAGTCAGTAACAGAGTTTAATTCAAGGCAGAGGTTCGGTACACGGGAAGTCAAAGAGATCAGGCTGAGGAACAAAAACGTCAGGCAAAAAGGCAAGGTCAAAAAGGCAGGCAAGGTTCAATAAGCACTGCTTGATTAGGGAGTGATAGGATGCAGGTGTGGTAGACACAATCAGGGATCAGGTGCACGCCAACAAAAAGGGGGCGGGGTAGACCGGAACCTGAAACAGAGACAAGGGTGAGTGATTTCCAAAATAAAACAGGAAGACAAGACTTGGAACATGAAGGGAGAAACAAAACAAGATACTTAACGGAGGTGACAGTCGATATCATTAACTGTATAAACTTGTAACCTGATACAGTTGTTGTGTATCTGCTCCTGGTCTCTCTCTGTCTTTTGTCTCTACCTCATCTCCCTCTTGTCCTTTCTCTCCCCCACCTCTCCGCTGTCCCCTATTTTTCCTTTCACCCCAACCGGTCGAGACAGATGACTGCACATCTCTGAGCCTGGGTCTGTCAGAGATTTCTTCCATTTAATAGGGAGTTTTTTCTCTCAACTGATGCCTAGTACTTGCTCATTGTGTGAACTGTTGGGGTTCTCTACTCTCCTTGATGTTGTCTATGTACAGTGCCTTGAGATAATGTATGTTATGATTTGGCCCTACACAAATAAAATAATAAATAAAACAAATAAAATAAGGGCTGACCTTCCTAGTCCAGTGCATCTCAGCCTCTGTACACCGCTGTTCCTCCAATGTGCAGAGGAGAATGGAGGGGATGTCTGCTCCTCCTGAAGTCCATGATCATCTCCTTTGTTTTCTTTGTGTGGATGCAGAGGTTGTTTTCCCTGCAAAAACCCTCCAGGTGTTCCACTTCCCGCCTGTAGCTGAACTCATCGTTGTTGCTGATGCGTCCAACCACTGCTGTGTCATCAACAAACTTCACAATATGACAGCTCAGATGTTTATGTGAGCAGTCATGAGTGAGCAGGGTGAACAGAAGAGGGCTCAGCACGCAGCCCTGGGGGGAGCCAGTGCTGAGGGTGATGGAGGTGGAGGAGATATTGTGGATCCTCACTGACTGCAGCCTGTCTTTAAGGAAGTCCAGGACCCAGTTGCAGAGGGGGGGCTCAGTCCGAGTGAAAAGAGTCTATGGATCAGGGTCTGTGGTATGATAGTGTTGAACGCTGATGTGAAGTCGAGGAAGAGCAGGCAGACATAGGAGTCTTTGCTCTCCAGGTGAGTGAGGGCTGTGTGGACCACAGAAAAGATGGCGTCCTCTGTGGATCTGTTTTTCCTGTATGCATATTGGTGGGGGTCCACAGTGATGTCGATACTGTCCTTGATGTGAGTCCTGACCAGTTTCTCGAAGCACTTCATAACTATCGGGGTGAGAGCTACTGGCAGATTGTCATTCAGGCCTGTCACTGTGGAGCCTTTCGGAGGTGTTGAAGATGTCTGTGAACACCTCCGACAGCTGGTCAGTACAGCCTTTCAGTGGGATGTTATCGGGACCGGCGGCTTTGCGGGGGTTGATCCTCCTGAGGATATTCCTCACCTCTGCCACGGTCACACTGAGGGGTGTTATGTGCAGATCTGCTCCTTGTTTTGCAGTGCTCCTGGAGCTCCTCCTTCAGCCCCTCCTTCTCCTCGTTACCTGGCACCTGCTGCTGCCTTAAAAGCCTGGGAGGCTTCACTCATGGGTCTCTCTAGGCAGGGCTGGCCGCATGGCTCCCATTTACCAGTCTGATTACCATTCATAACAATAAACCCAGTTTTCTTATATTTAATCCTTGTTTGTCTACTTTATGTTACTTCCGTCGAGCCGGGTTGTAACATATTGGGGGCTTGTCCGGGAGCAATCTGGATGAGTTTTGCAGAGTTATTTTTTTTTCTATTTTTCCCCTAGACAGAGTGGAGTGTTTGGTAGTGTGGCTGTGAGCAGCTTCTTGTCATGGTGAGTATGGTGAGCATTGAATCTGAGTGCTTTTATTTGAAGTTGTGAGTGATCTCCCTGGTTAGTTAGGGAGTGTGCCAGCTGGGCAGAGCAATCTGTCCTTCCATCGGTGCACTATTTGTTATATTTATTTTTTTTATTTTTTTTTATTTTTTTCTCGAGGTAATCCTGGGTGGAGACTTGTTCTCTGGTGGGGGCGAGCATTTCAGGGCCTTGGTTACATGGCTGAGGTTAACTGAGCTCTGCTTTAAAGAGGCCTCGAGCCCGGCACGCCTCAGAAGACAGTTAGGGTTAGTTTAAAGTTAGGCAGGTACCAGGGGGCTTGCTTAGATGATCATTTGCACTCGGAGGCTTGCTCACTGTGCTCAGCAGTGATTGATTTGTAAAGTTATTTGAGTTAGTGACTGCTTTATGGGAACAGTTGTGGTAACATGTACAGGGTCCTAACTTCGTTTAGTATAGCTTGTGGATGTGTCAGGTGCGGTGTGTGTGGTGCCTAGCTTGACTTTGTGGGCTAGTTCTCCCGGAGGTTGTTGTTGCCTTGGTCTTGATTACCAGCAGGGTCCATTTTGGTAATGGGTTTTTATGAGTAAAATGTTGTGCTACTTAGTAGCTAGATGGGAGTTACTAGGCCTATCTCTGTGATCATGGTTTCAAGAATCATTTAGTAGAGAGAATTTGTGATAAGCTGTAGTGTTGGATGAGGTGTGTACTGGTTTAAGTTGAAACCTTGGGTAACGGCGATTGGTGTATTTTGTTATGTTTGGTTACTGAAGTTATCTAGTATGGAGGCTATCGATGACTTTATTAGTGCACCCTCGGAGGAGTTGCTTTGTCAGCTCACTAAAGAACAGCTCCTTAGCCTTGCCAGCCATTATGACATTGAGATTGCCAGTGGTGATAAACGTCTTAAAGATAATTTAAGAGAAGCACTTAAGGCTAGCCTAGCAGAAGGAGGCGTCCTAAAGCCGTCTGCTTTACCAGCATATCAGCATCAACTTGATCTTCCTCAAATGTCAGATGCTGTGCTGGAGTTCAGGTTGAAGGAGTTGGCGTTTCGAGAATTAGAACTAGAGGATAAAGAAAAAGAGCGTATCCTTAAGGAAAGACAAATGCACCTAGAACATGAGCGTTTCCTAAAAGAGCTTGAATTTAAGCATGCTGCTTTGAGCTCATCCAGTTCTGCCTCGGCTCAGTTTAATGTAGCGAGCAACATCAGACTAGTACCTCCATTTGCTGAGAAAAATGTTGAGAGGTACTTCGCTCATTTTGAACGAGTGGCTACTGTTTCAGACTGGCCAATACATGCCTGGACATCGCTTTTGCAAAGCGTTCTGGTGGGAAAAGCACAAGACGCTTACACTGCTTTAAACATTGAGGATATCAAGGACTATGAAAAAGTTAAAGGTGCTATTCTAAGAACTTATGAGCTCGTTCCTGAGGCGTACCGCCAGCGTTTTAGAGGCCTCAGTAAGCTGGATGAACAAACTTATGTTGAGTTTGCAAGAGAAAAGGAGATCAGTTTTAGCTCTTGGTGCAAGTCACAGAAGGCGGAAACTAAGGAAGATCTTAGACAATTAGTTCTGCTGGAGGACTTTAAAGATTGTCTGCCTACTGCCGTGTGTACTTATCTCAATCAGCAAGAAGTGACCACTCTTGATAAGGCTGCTGTTCTAGCAGACAAGTTTGTATTGACGCTCAACCTTGATAACGACCAAGGTGAGCGAAAAGGAAGGACTGGTTTTAATAGACCTCGGTTTCCAACCACTTCCTCCACCAGCTCAAAACCTCCTCCCACCGTTTCTACAGCTTTCACTAGAAGATCGGCTACTGTGAGTACTCCGTTAGAGAGGACTTGTTTTTATTGCAAGAACAGTGGTCACTTCATTGCAGATTGCCCTGTCTTGAGTAAGAAACAAGAGTCTTATAAGCCTGTTGCCTTACTAAAAACTGTGAAAAATAGTGCTGTCATCCAAAACATCGACCAACCCGCTCAAAAGAGTGAGCTGCCCGGTTCTTCGTCTTTCCTTATGGATGGTTTTGTGTCTCTTGTCACTGATCCTTCAACCAAGCAACCGATTAAGATTTGGAGAGATAGTGGAGCTTTTCAGTCTTTGATTCTACAGGACCTCCTACCGTTTTCTGACCAGTCTAAGTTGGGTTCCAGTGTCCTTGTCCAAGGGTTTGGGGGGGGGTATCTGTCTCTGCCTATGCATAACCTTACACTTGAAACTGGTCTTGTTTCTGGGGAAGTAGCTGTAGCTGTGTGTTCAAGCATTCCCATTAAAGAGGTGTCCTTCATCTTGGGAAATGACCTAGCCGGTGGTAGGGTGCTTGCGGCTCCTGAGGTTGTTCCTTTTCCTGTAGTGTCAAAATGCCCAGATGATCTTGAGAAGCAATACCCAGAAGCATTCCCTGTCTGTGTCACTACCCGTGCCATGTCAAAGAAGAAGAAACAAGACAAAGAAGCTGATTCTGATATTGCACTGTTTGACACATTTTTGGCGAAGGGTGACATGTTGGGATTTGGTAAAGTGTTTCCCTCTTGTAACGAGCTCAAGTGTGAGCAGGGGGGGGAGATGAAACCTTATCTTCTCTTTTTGACCAGGTTGTTCCTGATGATGAGATGACAGCTGTGTCTTGTTGCTATTTTGTAAACAATGGTGTGTTAATGAGAAAGTGGACTTCTCCAAAACTGTCCTGTCATGATGATTGGAGTAGTGTGTTTCAAGTGGTAGTGCCAAGTGTCTATCGTCAGGATGTCTTGCAGTTGGCTCATGATCATTGTCTTGCTGGTCATATGGGGATTAAGAAAACTTTAGACAGAGTGCTGAGACATTTCTTTTGGCCTGGTGTGAACTCTGATGTTGCTGAGCATTGTAGAACATGTCATGTGTGCCAAACTATTGGTAAGCCCAACCAGAAGATTCCCCCAGCTCCTTTACATTCTATCCCTGCCATAGGAGAGCCTTTTGAGCGTATTTTGATTGATTGTGTTGGTCCCCTTCCTCGTACCAAATCAGGTAACCAGTACTTATTGACAATCATGTGTACAGCTAGCCGGTTTCCTGAAGCTATCCCTCTACGTAGAATCACTGCTTATTAAGTTCTTTACAGTGTTTGGCCTGCCAAGAGTTATCCAGACCGACCAGGGTTCGAATTTTATGTCCCGTGTGTTCTCTCAGGTTCTCCAGCAGTTGTCTATTGAGCACCAGACTTCATCTGCTTACCATCCAGAGTCTCAAGGGGCCCTTGAGCGGTTTCATCAGACCCTAAAGTCCATGTTACGAGCCTACTGTAAGGAGTTTGAGAGAGATTGGGATGAGGGAACCCCTTTGCTCCTCTTTGCAGCTAGAGAGGTCACTCAAGAGTCCCTTGGCTTTAGTCCAGCTGAACTGGTGTTCGGTCATACTGTGAGGGGCCCTTTGAAACTTTTGAAAGAGAGATGGTTGGCAAACCAGTCCCCCGCCACAAATTTGCTAGACTTTGTTTGTCATTTTCGGTCAAAGCTGAACAAGGCATGTGAGCTGGTGAGGCAGAACTTGGGGGAAGCCCAAGGACGGATGAAGGGGTGGTATGACCAAAGGGCAAAGCATCGAGCGTTCTCTCCTGGTGACAAGGTGTTGGTGCTGCTGCCACTTCCGGGGTCTGCTTTGCAAGCTCGATTTAGCGGTCCATATGTGATTGAGCGTCGGGTGGGTGAGTTGGATTATTTGATAAAGACTCCAGAACGAAAGCGTAAAACACGTCTCTGTCATGTTAATCTGTTGAAACAGTACTGTGAGAGGAGCCAGGCTGGGCTCTCAGGGGTGAAGACGGTTGCTGTGCTGAGCACTTCGATTCCTGTGGGTGAAAAGGACATTGATGGTGTTGTTGAACGTGGGGTCTCTCGTGCTAGGCTTCCGAACTCAGAAATTGTAGCCAATTTGGAGGTCCATCTGTCTTATCTCGAGTCATCACATTGGTCCGACGTTATTGAGGTTATTTGTAAATATCCTGCCCTGTTCTCTGATGTGCCTACTTGTACCAATGTTCTCCAGCATGACATTGATGTAGGGGAGGCTGCACCTATTAGGCAACACCCTTACAGGGTAAATCCTGAGAAACGCCAGCTGATGAGCAAAGAAGTGGATTACATGTTGCAGCATGGCATTGCAGAACCTAGTGCTAGCCCATGGAGCTCCCCGTGTTTGCTGGTTGATAAGTCAGATCGCACACCTCGATTTTGTACTGATCTTTGCAAGGTAAACTCTGTCACAAAGCCTGATTGCTATCCTCTTCCCCGTCTAGATGATTGCATTGACAGAGTAGGGTCTGCAGCTTGTGTCACTAAGTTAGACCTCCTGAAAGGCTACTGGCAGGTCCCTCTTACTCAGAGAGCTTGTGAAATCTCTGCCTTTGTGACTACAGATGACTTCTGTCAGTATACAGTTATGGCTTTTGGAATGCGAAATGCACCTGCCACATTCCAGCGGCTTGTTAACCTGGTGTTGAAAGGGGTTGCAGATTGTGAAGCATACCTTGATGACATAGTTATTTATAGCTCCACCTGGTCTCGGCACATAGCTCAGGTGGAGGAAGTATTTGGTAGGCTGGCTGCTGCCAATTTGACTGTGAACCTTGCCAAGTGTGAGTTTGGACAGGCCACTGTGACGTATCTAGGGAAGGTTGTTGGGCGGGGGGAAGTCTGTCCTATCGGCGCTAAAGTAGAGGCCATTTGCTGTTTCGGTGTTCCTACTTCTCGGCGTGAGCTGAAACGGTTTCTTGGCATGACCGGCTATTACAGAAGTTTTTGCAAGAACTTTGCTACTGCGGCTGCCCCCTTGACTAGCTTACTTAGCCCAAAGGTCCATTTTGTGTGGACAGAGATGTGTCAGTTGGCATTTGAGAATCTGAAGGCCCTGTTGGTCAGTGCCCCAGTCCTGGCTGCCCCTGACTTTAATAGGCCATTTAAACTGGCTGTCGATGCTAGTGATGCTGGGATTGGTGCTGCCCTACTTCAAGACGACTCGTCAGGGGTTGAGCATCCTGTTTGTTATTTTTCAAAGAAGTTTGACATTCATCAGATGCATTATTCTACCATTGAGAAAGAGGCCTTGGCTCTTATTTCTGCTCTGGACCACTTCGATGTGTATGTCTCTTCCAGTCAGGTCCTGGTGGTCTACACCGACCATAACCCACTTGTGTTCATCGGCAGAATGAGGAACTCCAACCACCAGCTGAAGCGATGGAGTCTGTTTCTGCAGGGCTTTAACCTGGAAATAAAGCACATCCGTGGAAGGGACAATGTGCTCGCAGATGCCCTTTCAAGGTCATAAGTGTCAGAAGCATATGGATGCAACATTTCATTTTATTTTGGTGTTAATTTGTTGTGTGTAACTTGGCGGTTGCCTAGAGCAACCGTTTTAAGGGGGGGGGTGTTATGTGCAGATCTGCTCCTTGTTTTGCAGTGCTCCTGGAGCTCCTCCTTCAGCCCCTCCTTCTCCTCGTTACCTGGCACCTGCTGCTGCCTTGGGTGTTGGTGAATAGGTCAGCTTCACGCTGGGAAGGGCCCTATCAAGTACTACTGTCTACACCCACAGCAGTACGCATAGCTGAAAGACAGACACGGATCACACACTGCAAAAGAGCACAAATGCCTGTCAAATAAGTGGAAGCATTCACCATGCCGGAATTAAAGCTGTGTTTAATAACTGTTTCATGTATGACCACAATTGCATTCCTTATTTTAAATATAGTGACATAAGGCCAGGTATGATAAAATGAGGAATAGATCAATAGGAACACAATCGAAGTGGGACACTAGAAGAAGTGCAGTGATAAAACATGTGCTATTGTCACAATTAAGTGAGATTAAGTTAGATCTAGTTTCCAGGGCAGCCTCGAGCTGTGGCCGTCACAGGGGGCCTTGTGAGATCCAAACCTTGGAAAATAAAGTTTTGGGGGGTTGAAAAAGACTGCCTCGTTTGGTATCAAGACCGAGAATCCTCCCTGGAAACAAGAGATGCTTAAAATATGTGTAAAATACTCAAGGAGTATTATAAAGAGGAATGCACCAGCAGGATGGTTTGATCACTCCTGGCCTGGTGGTTAACTGTTAATAAAAATGTGGATTATAATCAACAGAGTTTTTTGAATTTCACTAAGGAAGCAATTGGAGGCATACATCAAGAGTTAGATAAGACTAGTTTAATGGCATGGCAGAATAGGATGGCTTTAGACATGATGTTGGCTGAAAAAGGAGAAGTACTGTATAATGTAGAATGTTTGGAGATATGTGTTGTACATTTATTCCTAATAATACAGCACCTGATGGCAGCATCACTAAGGCATTGGATGGATTAACCACCCTATCTGTAGAGCTAGGTGAAAACTCTGGTTTCATAGACCTCGGATTGGATGGCTTTAAGACATTTTTGGAAAACGGGCAGGTTCTACAAAAACTATGACGTTATCTGTAGCTGTGATGATTGATATTCTAATCACTTGTGGCTGTTTTTGTATTTCCTGTTTGAGAGGACTGTTACAGAGACTCATTGACACCGCTTTGACCAAAGCAACTATGCTCCATAACTCCTTCCTCTGGAACTCAATTCTTTTAACACCGCACAATTCTCGCACACACTTTAAAAGTTCCATAATTATTACTTTCTCCCTACCTTTTAGCTCAATTTGTAGTGTCATGTCTTAATCATATTTTCTTTCATTTTCTTTGCCTTTATTTTCCCGTCCTTTTTCCCGTTTCATTTGACATTTTTCCATTCGATGGGTCATGAACTTGAGGTCTGTCCATTGTCAGCAAAACTTAAAACGCCCATGCACAGTGTAAAACACACTGTCGGGGGGAAAACCAGTCCTCTAAATGAACAAAACAAAGAACTAAAGTAGCACAAGATGAGAAAAAGGAAGAGAAGTGCAAAAGGGAGGAGAAAACAGGTTGAGAAAAGGAGCTGTGTGCTCGTAATGTTTGGTCCAACCACTGAATGTAAGAACCACTACCTGGTTTGCCAGTGGGCATGCTCAGGGTGGTATGGCCATATGCTGAAGGGCACAGACACAGACTCCTTTTATAGACTAGGCAAGGCCCTCTGCTGCTGGAGGAGATCAAAAGTCAGCCTTTAGAACACACTGCACTTCAGCCTTTAGCTCCACTACATGCTACACTCTATTCCAGTATGAGGAAGCTACACCGAGATGGGTAAGCTGCTGTTGGTGCCAGTTGTTGCTGAATCTATCGGAAATGACAACCAAGTATGCCAGTAAAAACGATCAAGTGTTTCCTCTCCAATGTATGCTGGAGGTTGAAGTTGAACATAGCACAGCATTAGTGAGCACCTGAGTCAAGGCATAAGACTCTGGGATTATTCATTTCCTGCACCATCAGCCAAAGAGCTGTGTCTGGGAACAGCCACCAAGTGTTGGGCAAGTACACCTCATACTTACCTGGCAGGGGAGATGCCATGATCACGAAGGTGGTTCACTCTGGTTGTGCTAACCCCTGCAAATTCCCCAAATATGGGAATCTTGACTGCATAATTTAGTGGGGTACTGCGTCCGTGCTCTCCCCTGATCATGTAGTTGTTAGCAAAAGTCAGTCGCCTAAAGTTCCACATTGTATGCCCATCTCCAAACTTCTCACGTCCTTGCAGAGCAACATCTCCAGTTCTTCCAAGTTGCTGGGAATGTGATGGTTTTGGGTGTTGTCTTTTAGCTCTAAGAAAATGTCATGCTCCCTTTCTCTACTTATTGTAGAAGAACTCGATTGTTGGAGATGGATCCATTGCCATCATGCCAAGGGTTGATAGTTTGGAGCTTGCTCTGTACACGCCGTGAATTCACCTGACATTGAAATGATGCCAGGAGCAGGAGCAGTTCAGAAGCTTGAATGAGTTGGGAAATGGCCCGACAGTTTGTAGTGGCATGGTGGAATGCAGCAGTAGACAGTAGCTCCACACCAGTCGTCAGCAAAACTGAATAATACTCAAGGTATTGTTACTTCAGGGGCTGTGTTTTGTCACTATGAAAAGAGGGAAGACAAACAGAGGACAAAAGGGCACACAGAAAGTAGGGAATATAACACACCCGCGATACAACCCGACTCCGTGGGCTCAGAAGCGGAAGAAATCGGCGACAAGAGATGCTAGCAGAGAAAACTCAAGTTGGTGACATACTTCAAGACTTCGTGTGTTGCCAAAGACCTGCGAGAATTCAAGAGCGATATGCAAAAGACCTTTTAAAGTTTTTCAAGTTGACTTTAGAAAAGACATAAGAGACAAATTAACTACATTCAAACAGGATGTTAGCCAGAAGCTAGTGGAAACCGCCATCGCTCTACAAGCCCAAGGCGAGCAGCGGAGCTGAAGGACGAACTGGAAGCTAGCAGCCCAGTAGCTAAAGACGCCCTCTTGTTGCATCTAAATCAACTCAGCAAGATGCAGTAAAAACTGATCGACTTGGAGAATAGATCCAGGAGGAACAGCATGCAACTCTACGGGATACCAGAAAGTACAGAAGGCACTTCACTGGTGGAATTTGTTCACAATATGCTGGTCACTGAACTCAACCTGTCGGACGGTGTCAACTTAGAGATCCAGAGAGCACACAGAGCACCAGTGGCATTTTTATTTCAGTGACCTCTGACATTTGGTATGTGGCTTGAACTTATAACGGATTGTTTGTTTATTTTTTAAAGGGTTTGCCTCTGGAAAACATTTAACATTTATAATGCTTTGGGGGAAATCCCAATTACATCACAGAACAAATATTGAGATATATATCGAGTATCACCATTCAGCTAAAAAATATCGAGATATGACTTTTAGTCCATATCGCCCAGCCCTATGTGGTCCACACTATTAAAGCAACTGAATCCTTGAAATTTGTGTGTTGTGGTGACGTCACAGATTATATTCTTACAGGCATACAGGTAACGCATTTCTGAAAGTTGGCATGATAAATGCGTACTTTTCAGTCCATTCATCATTAAAGGATCAGTTTTCCACATCAAATTTTCGTTTCATGGCCTTTGAGATTGCCATTTTAGCCAACCTGTGTTAAGAGGCCTTTTCCTCTTAACACAGGTTGGCGACTTGTTCAAAGTCTGACCCATCACTGGTCTGAGATGTGGTAGTATCGCGAGACTGCGCGAGATTGTGCAACCAAACCAAAACATGGCGGCGCGCGTCTAGCCCAAACATTGCCACACAGTATACTATCAAGAAGGAAAAATAAGGGAAAAAACTACTTGTCAGTCACATCTCCTTTTCTGCACGGGAAGAGGGCAAATACGGGAGACTGGAGGATCTGGAGGACTACATCGACGAGTACTTTGAACGAGTCGTAATGGGGAAACCTAAACAACCAGCGGTTACCCCCTCCTCCAAACGCAGTCGCCCGGAGGACTCACCTGGAGCAGCCTCATCAGCTGACAGCGACTTCACGGAGATTCTTACCTCCATCAACGCGAAGCTGGACACCTTTGATGGCCGACTCTCTCTGGTAGAGATTCTGCACAAGGAATTCCAATCGCTGCGAGAATCTCTTGAGTTCAGCCAGCAACAGGTATCCCAGCTCGCGGCAGAAAATAACACACTTCAAGGGTCGGTTAAAACGCTCACTGAGGAAACGAGGCGCCTCAGAGAAGAAAATACTCACATAAAGAACTCAATTACTGATCTATAGGCACGCAGCATGAGAGACAATTTAGTTTTCTCTGGGATCCCGGAAAAAAACGAAGAAGACGCAGAAGCGACAGTTAAGAACTTCATTATAAAACAACTCAAACTCCCGGCAGACACTGTCAAAAACATTCCATTCCACCGGGCCCATCGTCTAGGAGGGAGACGACAGGAAGGCCAGCGACCACGTCCGATTGTTGTCAAATTCGAACAGTTCAAACAAAAGGAGTTGGTCAAGAGCCGAGGCAGGGAGCTGCGAGGAACGAACTTCAGCGTAAACGACCAGTTCCCGAAAGAAATCCTGGAGCGACGCAGGAGACTGTTCCCGGTGAGAAGAAAGTTTATTGACGGCGGATCCCGGGCAGTAATAGCAGTAGACAAGCTCTACGTCAACGGTCAGTTATACCGGGACAAAGAGGTAACCCCCTGGCTCTACTAAACACACGGTAAACCGATATATCGCTCACATTAAATCAATACAATAAAACCATAATTAAATCCACACTCACATTATTCCTTCGCTCCTTCATTTAATCCGCCACTAAATTCACAATCACTGCACATCTCTGTAGCGTACACCAAGGTAAAAAAAAAGAAGACGGTAAGAATATTGTTGGACTTTGGTTGGTTATTTCTATCACTGTATCCCTCTATGTGTTTTTCATGTTTATGTTTTTATGTTTTTCTATGTTCATGTATTTCTAGAGTATACTATGTCACAATCGACAACATGTATCCTGTAATTAATGACCACATCAAAACGAGGCCCCTGCATACAACAGCACAAACGCATGCACTCTCTCTCTCACACACGCACATATACATGCATACACATGCTGAACACGTAAACTCACGCACATATGTACATCCACATACAAGCTGTAGTATTGCAGTTTATCAGACAGACAGACGCACACACATGCACATAATACACACACAAACACGTTACAAGCACGTAGACACATACACACACATCCACATACAGGCTGTAGTTTCGCACATAGGCTGTCAGACAAGCACACATGCACACACACACATGCATACACGCACACACATACCCTATCCTAGACAACAGCACTCACACATAGGCTGTCAGACAGGCACACACACACATACTTACATGGGAACACACACACCCTGTGTTGAACATCAGCCTGTGCACATGCACAGAAAACACACACAGGCTACACTAGATAAATAAATATGGTTAATAAGATGAATACACTCAGGCTTGTCACTTGGAATGTGCGTGGAATTGGCTCGAAACATAAAAAACTTAAAGTCCTCAACCACCTAAATAGTCTCCAAGCGGACATTGTCTTACTACAAGAGACTCACTTAGCTAAGTCAGATTGCCAGCTCACCTCATCACAATTTCCCCACATATACACAGCAAGCTACAACTCTAGACAGAGAGGAGTCGCCATCATGATTAATAGAAAATTAAACTTCATACATAAGAACACTATGATAGACCCAGAAGGTAGATTTATAATACTTCACTTATTAATCAATAATACAAACTTCTGTATATCTAACATATATGGTCCTAATGTTGATGACCCCTCCTTTTTTCACACGTTCTTCTCCTCACTGTCCACTCACTTAGACACAACACTGATAATAGGAGGGGACTTCAACATGGTACTCAACCCAGAACTTGATAGGCTCAGTAAGGCAGGAACAACACGGAACTGGCAATCAACAGAAACACTTAAACAATACATGAGTGATTATGGTCTTTGTGATGCTTGGCGCTCCTGTCATCCAGCTGATAAAGAATACACCTTCTTCTCACCTGTACACAATTCCTACTCTAGAATTGACTTCTTTCTCACCAACAGCTCAATTCTATCAGACGTCACAGACACTTTGATTCACCCTATCACCATTAGTGACCATGCACCAGTTTCACTAAAGATAACTAATAAAGCCATCACACCACCAATCAGAAACTGGAGATTTAATACATCATTACTAGATGATCCAAATTTCATCAAATACTTTGAAAAAGAGGGGTTAATTTTTCTAGAAACAAACGACCTGCCAGAAACACAACCAGATGTCCTCTGGGAGGCAGCAAAAGCAGTTATGAGGGGTAGAATAATCTCATACTCCTCATTTAAAAAGAAGAAAGAAAACCTACTGGAATTAGAACTACAACATAAAATAAAAACATTAGAGACTGCCTATGCTGCATCCCAAGATGAGAACCTGCTGAATAATATAAGAAAATTAAAACTTGAATTAAACAAAATAATAGAAAGGAAAACGCAGTTCCAACTGGAGAGATTACGCTTGGAAAACTTTGAACATAACAATAAATCCAGTAAATACCTAGCTAACCAACTTAAATTAAACAAAGAAAAAACAACTATCCACTCTATAAAAGACCCAGACGGTAAACTAACCCATGCACCGGAAGAAATAAACAAAATTTTTAGAGATTTCTATAAAAACTTATACTCATCAAACAATAACTCATCAAGTACAGACATAAACACATTTTTAAACTCCATAGATCTACCAAAACTTAATAATGAACAGGTTCATTCTATGGAGTCCCATATCACAATAGCTGAACTAAATGAGGCCCTACACCATATGCCAAACAGGAAAGCCCCAGGACCAGACGGATTCCCAGTGGAATTCTACAAAACATTCTGGTCCATACTAGCACCAACATTCTATAAAATGATAATAAAAATCAAGGAAAGTAACACTCTCCCCACACACATAAATACAGCACATATCTGTCTCCACCTCAAACCTGAGAAAGACCCGTCACTCCCATCCAGCTATCGCCCCATCTCACTCATAAATGCAGATCTTAAAATCATCTGCAAAGCCTTAGCAAGGAGACTGGAAAAAATCACCCCCTTCATAATTCACCCAGATCAGACAGGATTCATTAAGGATAGACATTCAACTAATAATACACGCAGATTAGTAAATGTAATAGACTACTGCACAATCAATACATTTAGAGCAGCAGTGGTTTCACTAGATGCAGAAAAAGCATTTGATAGAGTAAACTGGAAATTCCTAATTGCCACAATGGAAAAATTTGGATTCGGAGAAGAACTCATCTCCTGGATCAAAATTTTATACAGTTCTCCCATTGCCTCTGTCAGAACAAATGATCAAACTTCTCCAAGCTTCACTCTCCAGAGAGGCACCAGACAAGGCTGTCCACTCTCCCCATCGCTTTTTGCCATCTTTATCGAACCACTCGCAGCGGCTATTCGCACAAACAAAAATATCAAAGGTATTCAAACAACAAAACTACATCACAAAATAAGCCTCTATGCTGATGATGTATTACTTTTCCTCCAAAACTCACAAAGCTCTCTCTCTGAGACTATTACACTTCTTAATAAATTCTCAGCCATATCAGATTACTCTATAAACGGGGCAAAATCGATCATCCTACCAATCAACCATGACTTCAAATCATCACCATCCTGTCCTCTGAAATCTGGTAACATTAGATATTTGGGTGTAAATTTTTCCTCCAGGCTGTCAGATCTAGCACAATTAAACTATACCCCACTACTTAAATCAATAGAGGATGACCTCCTACGATGGAATTCCTTACCTATATCACTTATGGGAAGAGTTAACACCATGAAAATGATGATCTTACCAAAAATCAATTACCTGTTCTCAATGATTCCAACTAAACCCTCACCAATCTGGTTTAAATCCTTAGACTCTGCCACCACAAAATTCCTCTTGAAAACCAAACCAGCACGCATCAGTTTAAAAACACTCCAAAAAGCAAAAGCCTATGGTGGTCTGGAACTTCCAAACTTCCACAACTACTTTCTTGCAAACAGGCTTCACTATGTCCAAAAATGGTTCCAACCCAAACCACTGGACAGTCTGTGGCTAGACATCGAACAAACACTCTGTAATGAAATTAAAATCTCCGATCTACCATTTATAAGCAAAACCATTAAACAGCATCAGTGCTTTAAAAGCATAAATATAAATACCTCCTTGTCAGCCTGGTGGGAATTAATCAAACTCACTGGGTCCTCGCATATCCCATGTAAATATACCCCAATCTGGAATAATCCAGACATACTACGGAATAAAACAACACTAAAACTCAAATCATGGCAAGAAAAAGGTATAAGGCACCTGGAACAAATTCTTCAAGATAACAAATTCATCCCATTTCATAACTTAGTGGAACAATATGGCATTAACAGCAACACGTCCTTTGATTATCTACAAATAAAATCTGTAATCCAGACGAGGTTTAAAACCAGTAAATTGGATCTAGAACTACCTCCAATGATCAAACAATTTCTAAACCTTATGTCTCCCAAAATGGTGTCTAAAACACATGCACTATTGACTAAAAATGATTGCATAATCTCTTTACCAACCACAAAATGGGAGGCGGACCTATCCATCAGCCTAGATGAAAATTTCTGGTTACAGATATCATCTAACACATTCAAATTGATAAAAAATCCAGACCTACAACTAATACAATACAAAATCTTACACAGAACACACTACACAGGACAAAGGATGTTCAGAATGGGGCTCTCACAATCAAATATCTGCACAAACTGCAACGAAAACACAGCAGATAACTACATGCATGCTATATGGCTATGCACACCGGTGTATAACTTCTGGTGTAGGGTATGCGAGGACCTCTCAGCATGTCTCGAATACACCATACCACCTTCCCCCACGCTATGCATACTGGGTGATTTAAACGTAATACATATAAACATGGAAAAATCGCACGTATTAATCAACAGCCTAAGCATCGCCAAGAAAACTATCCTCTTGAACTGGAAAAACAAGAAAAACTTAAGTTTAAACCAATAAAGAAATTTAATTTTAGATCACATCTCTATGGAGAGAATGTCTGCTTCCATAAAGAAACAATTACCTATATTTGATTTGACCTGGACACCTCTAATTGATTATATTTCCTAGGGCGGGTTGGTGACTGTGTCTTCCCTGGTCGGTCCGTGGTGTTGCGGGCCGTGCATCTGGGGTACTGGGGATGTCTGGTGGTCTGTATGGGTTGGTGGCCCTGGGTCTACCGTCCCTCGGTGGCTGTGGGTCTGCCCTACGGGGGTCGGGGTGGATTTGTGGGGGGGCTGCCACCTTGGCCTGGGGGGCCCGTGGGGGTTGGGGTGGTGGGCCGTGAGCTGGGGCTGGGCTGGCGCCGCACTGCGGGTGGGGGTAGGGGGTCTGGGTCTCTGTACGCTGGGGCCTGCGGGGCGCTGGGGGGTGGGGTTGGCCCATAGTGGGGGGGGGGTGATCCTCCCTGGGTTCTGCCCTCCGGGGTGGCGGGGCGGTACACGCTGCTGTGCTCCTGCTGCGCTCTGGAGCGGACTTGTGCGTCCTCCGTCCCTTGGGGGGGGCATGGTGGGGGGCACGCGGGGGGGCGCCTTGCTTTGGGGACCCTTGGGGTAGGAGATGGGGTGGAGCGTGGGCCTGGTCTGGACTGTTCCTGGGCTGTGGGCGGGGCCGGGGTCTGAGGATTGCTGCCGTCAGTAATGCCGTGATGGCCTGGGTGTGGGTCCTGCCTCGTCGGGGCTGGTGTGCTCACCGGGGTCCTACCTTCTGGTCGGGTGTGGGGGTATCTGGTCCTCCGCCCCGGCGGCGCTCATGGGATGCCATGGCGTGTCCCTGGCCTGGACGGGTTGCTCCCTTCTTGGCCGGGGGTGAGTGGGAATGGGACATATGGCCCTGCCAGTCAGGAAGCTGGCAACCTACTAGAGGCTGATGTGATTGATGTGAAAGACACTCAGGGACATTGCTCAGGATAGATTTTAGTTTAGTTTAGAAATACTTAAACTTTATTAATATTTAAGGACAAAGTTATGTTCCATTTATTTTCATACTATATTCATTTTATTACACTCAGTTTCAGGATGCAGGGTTTGCATTTTTCCTTTTTTTCTGTCTTCTCCTTACATAATCCTATAATGTATAGCTTTCTGTAGCCTTGCAAAACTGCCTGCTCACTACTAAATCAACAGAATAATGCTGCCAACTGGCTGGATTACATTTAGACTAATGTTGGACATGTCTAGGAGGAATGGAAGAGCTCACCCGCCCCATATTTTTGCAATGGAATAACCCCCTACCCACCAACAAGGACTTCGACGGAATGATGTTTTCCATACTTACAGAAGAGACTCTTGTTAGTATTTTTGTCACTGAACTGTTACGTCCCATTTGTTTCTGTCCTGAAGACCTAAATACATCTGAAATGTTAAATGTATGAAGTACAGGGAGGTTTTGAGGTACTTTACTCCATCAGACGAATGGTGAAATTGATTACCCTGAACATCAATGGGATTCTTAAACCGACTAAGAGGAACAAAATCTTAACTAAACTACAGAGAGAGAATATAGATATAGTTTTAGACACATCTCACAGAAATAGAACACAACAATCTTAAAAGGAAAGGTTTCAAGCATATATTCTCATCCTCGAACGGATCAAGACACAACAGAGGAGTGGACATTTTGATCTCAAGGAATGTTGTTTAACACACATTTTTACAAATAACACAAATAACAAACAAGGAAGGTACAATATTCTAATCAAAGGCAAGATTAATGGTGTTTTAATCTCTGTTTAATGTACACACACCACCAGGGTCAGGATGGGAATTTTACCAACAAATATTTGACAAAATGATAATGGAATCAGAGGGGGTAACGATTCGTGGAGGAGACTTCAATCTAACCTTAAACCCAAATATGGACTTTTCTGGCACAAGAATCCACCAATACAAGCATATTGTTAAAAAAACACACACTTTAATTAAAAAAGTTGATGTATGGAGAGAAAATAACGACTAAGGATTATACTTATTTCTCCTCCCCGCACTTGACATACTCAAGAATAGACTATTTCCTGATGTTTAAGAAGGACAAACACTGGGTTGAAAAATGTCACATAGGATGTATCAGACCACTGCCCAGTTTATATGTCAGTAAACATAGGAACTAGACTCAAAGAAACACTCTGGAAACTGAATTCCAGTATCCTAAATAAAGACATAGGTGTGCACTTAACGAACGACATGGAGGAGTATCTACAATTCAATGATAATGGGGAGGTGTCACCGACTGTACTCTGGGACGCATGCAGAGTTGTAATGAGAGGCAAACTAATTGCTATGGCATCCCTCTTTAAGAAACGCAGAAAGGAAAGACTGGATAAACTACAAAACAAACTAAAAGTGCTAGAACAACAGCATAAAAATTAATTAAATCCAAATATAAAAATAGAGATGAAAATGAAAAAAAATGAAATAGAAGAAATATACACACAAGAAATTCAGAAACAAAAATAAACATGCTTGACTCCTCGCTTTTAAACTGCAAAAACAACAAGCAGATAATACTGTTTATTCCATAAGGAACCCTGTGACTAAACAAACACATCAGGACATCGATGACATTAAAAGTTGTTTTAAATGTTTTTATGAAAAACTATACACCCAACCACAGGTAGATAATGACAGCAAGATGAATGAATTTTTGAAATCAGTGAATCTGCCAGTCCTCTCTGAAACTCAAAATAATACATTAATGTCAGCGATAACGACTAAAGATGTCAAAGCAGCCATAACTAGACTGAAAACAAATAAATCCCCGGGCCCTGATGGGTACACAGTACAATGGTACAAAACCCTAAGAGATGTTTTGACACCTATTTTAGTGAAGACATTTTATTGGGTTTTGCAGACAAGAGAGACTTCATGGAAGGAAGCGATAAAATTGGTTATTCCAAAACCAGGAAAGGATAAATCTGAATGCACTAATTGCAGGCCAGATAGTGTACTGAACTTAGACTGCAAACTTAGACAAGATTCTACCACAGATCATACATTTGGATCAGACAGGGTTCATTATAAATAGACAAACCCAAGACAATATAAGGAGTACATTACATATTATTGAATGTGTGAGGTGGACCTTCCTATTTAAGGTTATGGAAAAATTTGGCTTCAATGAGACAATAGTACAAACAATAGAAACACTATACAAAAGCCCATCAGCACGATTGAAGACTAATGGAGAACTTTCAGAATCATTTATATTGGAACGGTCAATGAGACAAGGATGTCCATTGAATCCTCTTCTCTTTGCTATTTTTATTGAGCCTCTGGCTCAGGGAATAAGACAGAACGAAGCAATTAAGGGGATAACCATGGTAGATGATCAGAAATTTGCAGATGACGTATTAATATATCTTAGTAATCCATCATGTTCTTTCCCAGCTCTAATGACATGTTTAGATTTTCTCCTGGGAGAAAAAGAAACTGGGTCTTGTCGAGATTAAGTTTCAGGTGATGGTGACAGAGATCCATTCTGCTACATGTGTTTTAGAGCGGGGAAAAGAGAAAATTAGTTGGGTGTCATTGGCGTAGCTGTGATAGGACAAACCATGAGAATGAATGACAGAACCAAGAGAGTTGGTGTACAGAGAGAAGAGGAGAGGGCCCGGGAAAGAACCTTGAGGGACCCCAGTAGTTAGAGGGTTAGGGTTAACCCCATCTTTTCTTATGCTCCTTTTGATTTTTCCTTTTTTTAACAGAGGAGCTTTAGTTAAAATCTCATTCATGTTTTCCATTTTGATTTTGCATTGTTTAATAAAGCCACTTAACACAGAGAGGTCCAGCCCATGGACCAAATACGCCCCTGTTTTTCATTTCCAAAGCCCATTGCAAAAGATTATTTTGACTGAAATCCAAAGCCTTTTTTGTCTCGTATAATGTAATATATATCCCTGTGTGTTCTCTTCGCAGAGTTCCCACTCTTTTACATTACAATACATGTCATTTAGCAGACGCTTTTATCTAAAATGACTTACAATGGAATTGAGTACAATCAGCCAGGGGTATCGAACTTGCGACCATTGTGACCATGATGTCTTTCGCACACAGGGTTTTAACAAAACTTAAATAGTACTCAAAAACCACCAACAACAATTGTTCAAGAATTATTACTTTTTTTATGAGCCTTTGTTTAACACTAATCCGTGCTTGTGCAAATAAATGTCTTTGAGTAAACTCAAAAGCTCATTGATTTTATTATAATATATATATATATATATATATAGATATAGAACGTCCTGTTTATTTGAGGCTCATGTATTTTATCATTTATCAATTAAGCTTCCCTTTTGAAGTTCTTATGTCTTCAAAAAAGAGCTAATTCATTTTAATTATATAACGTCCCCATACAGGCTCATATATGTATTTTAACACTGAAATAGTAACATATATCCTCTTTATTAAATTCTAATAATATTGATTACACTTAAAAAACTCAAACCACTTCACACACTGTTAGGAACGGTGAATACACTACTTGGACCCAAATGCACGAGACGGAGGCACGATGAATGATTTCAAGAGTCTTTTTTTTCCTCTTGAAAAAGAAGGCAAAATCAAAATCGCTTCTTCACAGAAAGAAAAACTAAACTAGACTAAACTTGATAAAAAGAAAAATACTTCCTTATAGAAGGAGAAACTGAACTAGACGAAAACAAAATCACTTCTTTACAGAAGGAGAAAAAAACAAGACTTGACTTGGCACTTGCGCTATGGCGAAACAAACTTGGACTCTGACGTGTTCTCTCAAAAGCATAAACGACACACTGGCGAATGACTGGGGACACTATATAGGGGAGAGGGAAGCAGGTGCGAGTGATTACTAAAGGCTCACCAGGTGAAGTGCATGAGGGAATTAGGGGAGCTGTGTCAAAACAACTGAAGAAACCACGCGACAGCAGACAAACTTAATATTCGCGAGGGGACTTACATTTGAATCAGTTCCCAGAAATGACTTAAAGAACCAACTATTAGTTCTTTAAGGTTTATAGCCGGCCTAATGCCGCCTCCCAGAGGGCTTTATCAAATAATGTGGCTCTTGTCACCGGACTCTAACCGGGACCATCCAGACTCTAACTGGGACCTTTTAGTTTTTGTTTTGTTTTATCTTGTTTTTCTGTTTTTTTTTGGTCTGCTTGTTTTATTTTAATTCATTACCTTTACATGTGATAGATCACAACATAAACAAGCCTTCTCTCGTTAAAAAATTACAGTTGAACAAAAAGCTTTATTATATCTATCACAGGTAATGGTATTCAGTGCTGGTCTGCTCAGACAACAAAGTAAGACTTTCACAGAAATGTATACAATGTGCATGACATCCTCCTATTGTCATTCTAACAGTTGTAATCAATATCAGTCAAGATTAGACTAGAAGTATGCAACTGAACAAGTTAAAAAGGAACCGAGTCAGCATTTAGATAAAGAACAACAATCATCATGTGTTCATCAGGTAAAGGTCCAGATGAGGCTATATCTGATATTACTTGTCACGGAAAACTGTTCCGATCTGTGATTGAGCATCCGTCAGTACACATGCTTACGTAGAATATACACAGGAAGTAAAAGACAGGGATTCACATGTATTGAGTTACGACATGTTGGAATAAAGTCGAGCTGAAGACAATCCACCGTTTCCTCATATATAACATATCACATGGGGTCAGAAGTGAACCGACAGGGTACACTGACATGATGACATAGTTTCACTGGAGAAAACTGTCCAGGATGGCAAAGTTTTTGGCGCTGGAGCAGCTTAACTTCACTAAACCGGAGGACTGGCCTGATTGGAAACAACCCTTCTCCAAGTACCGAGTAGCAACAAAGCTTAATTGAGAGCCACCCGTTTCATGTCTGGGTTACTCTTATAATATTCCTTCATAAATCAAATATGACTATATGAATGAAACACCACACGACAAACTTAAAATGTAAAAAAAAATGTCTTTAGTTCAACGTAATTTTTAAATCCAGAATAAATAAAAGAAAATTAAATAAATCTATAACCAGGGGTGGAAAGAGTACCAAAAAAATCTACTCAAGTAGAAGTACTGTTACCTTGATGAAATTTTACTTAAGTAAAGGTAAAAGTACTGGTGTAAAAATCTATTCAAGTAAAAGTAAAAAGTAGCTAATTTAAAATGTACTCAGAGTAAAAGTTACTTATTTTGGTGAGTGGGGTAAACATACACAAAGCTCAAACTCACTTTTTTATTAAAGCAAACACATACAGTAGATCACAGATAGATCCAGATTAGAGTTCCTCTTTAATTATTCAATGAAAATGCTATTTAGTTTGAACAGGAGCTGGTTTTCAGGACTCGGCACCATCAGATGAGTCAGAAATAATAATCAGAAATAGTATCGTTTTCAAGTTGCACCGACGCACCTGTTGCATATTCAGGTGTACAGAGATACACATGGATCAAGAACTGCACAAACAAATCCAAATTTTACAAAATAATCATGACTTGATTCATGCCTGAGCTTTCATTCACATCTCACTGTATAAGAACAGAAAATCAACAGAAAACTATCTTTAGCTCATCAAGACATAAAAGCAGAACATGATTATCCCACCTATGAAAATAAATGTTAACAAAACTCAGTTGAAGTGAAAGTCGTCGCTCTGTGTCTTTTCACGGATCCATGATTAATTGCATGTAGCGTTATTTAGCTTCACGTGAGGTTATCTTACCTGTACATGCTTGCGCAGGTTGGAAGCAGAGTTTTTGTAGGTGGATAGCTGCGTCTCTTTTGGCATACAAAGTTTACATTGCATGATGAAATTGTTGTTATTCCCGGACTTGAACGCAAAGTATGGCCAGGGATTGGCCGCACCTTCTCCGCGCGTGTCTCTTCAAATTCGACCCTTCTCCATCGATACACTCGTCTCCATCCGTCTCCATCATCTTTTAGCTAGCTCCTCTGTGGCACCAACGTCTCGACGTTTCTGACCTTCTGACGCTGCAGTTGTCCAGAGCCAATCAGATGGACAATTACTGGCACACAGACACGTTTTTTTTATTACTTATTGGGTGTGTTGGGGCCTAAAACAAACCGTTTCACTTTGAACAAGCAAAAACAAAATGCATGTGCAAATCGTGTAATCACGGGTCCCGACAGTTAGTGGGGTCAAGGGGAAACGTCACCGACAGGGCGCAGCAGCAGCAGTTCTTCACATCAGTTAACATTGGGTTTTTAGATAACTGGCAAACCTTCTGGGAGAAACCTGGTCTTGTGAGGAAAGACGGTGTCCATCCCACTTTGGATGGAGCAGCTCTCTTATCTAGCAGCTTAGGACATTTTATTAGAAACCCATGACAAGCCAGAGTTGAGAACAGGACACGGAGTTACAGTCTTTCATGCTTTTCTGTGCATCTTTTCGAGCAGTCACCAATTAAATACCCATTGAGACTGTGTCTATCCCTCGACCTACTAAAGTAAAAACTAAAGTAAATAAAGTAATTAAATCAATAACAAACAGAAGAGGAGTTAGTCATTCTAACTGAACAAAGATTAATACCGTCAATAAAATAGAGTCAAATAATACCACTTTTAAATGTGGACTATTAAATATAAGGTCTCTCTCCTCAAAATCTGTTTTAATAAATGATCTAATTTATGACAATTGTATTGATTTATTCTGTGTAACTGAAACTTGGTTACATGAAGAAGATTACGTTAGTCTAAATGAGTCAACTCCACCCACTCATGCTAATACCCATATTCCTAGAAGCTCAGGCCGAGGAGGAGTAGCAGCCATATTTAATACTAGATTATTAATCAATCCCAAAAACCTGAAAAACTAGTTCATGCTTTTGTTACATCTAGATTAGATTACTGTAACTCCTTATTATCAGGATTTCCAACAAGTCTGTTAGAAGCCTTTAGTCAATTAAATTTTTTTTGAAAAAAATTTGAAAAAAAATGCTGCAGTACGAGTTCTGATAGGAACTAGAAAGAGAGACCATATAACTCCAGTGTTAGCTTCTCTAGACTGGCTCCCCGTACAGTTTAGAATTACATTTAAAGGCGACATCGAATGCTTGTATCACACATATACTGTATGTTAGTTATGGAGGTCTACTTACATATATTAACTTGTTTTCATGGTTAAAAACCTACTAGACGCTGCAAACGAGCCGATCAAAATATCTCCTCACTGACACTCTCGTCAGCCGCGCTGTTTCAGACCAAAATCACACCCCCAGAACGTGGACTGTGTTGTGATTGGCCAGCCAACGAGAGCTTTCCCACTGTCCTGTGATTGGCCAGGTACCTGGAAGTGACGTAATAGATAGGCACGGTGGATGCTCTGCATCTCAGCAGCAACAACGAGAGTAGTTCTTCTTCTGAAGTTGAATGTGTTGAATGTTCGGTTGCACAAGTTGAATGTGCAACCGAATGTGCACGTACTTGTGCCGCACCAGGAGGCGCTACGGTGGTGAGAGGAGTGGTGAGGATTTCTGATGACGACATCAAATTAAGGAAGTGCTGATCCGCTTCGCAGAGCCCAGGAAAACACTATTTTCTCAGCGGTGGCTGAACTGTTGTTCTGAAACTTTAGGGTTTCATAAACGGGATAATGACGCATATACACACACACACAAACGCAACGTTAATTGGAGCTTCCAGTCTATGTCGCCTTTTAAATCCTCCTCCTCACGTACAAAGCACTTAATGATGAGGCCCCTTCATACCTGAAAGACCTAGTCTTACCTTGTAATCCTAACAGACCACTTAAGTCACAAAATACAGGTTTGTGGTTCGCAGAGTCTGTAAGAGCAGAATGGGAGGCAGAGCCTTCATTTACCAGGCTCCTCCTCGCCTGTGAATCATAATAGCCTTTATTGTCGTTATTTTGTGGACAACGGAATTTGGGTGCCACTCCCTTGGTGCAAAATACAAATATATAAATAACAATTTTAAAAGAGAAAATAGACATATTAACAATAAAATAAGAATAAGAAATGTTGTTTACATTTTTTCCAGAAACTATGACTATGTATAAATTAACATAAGATAACAAAAATATAGCAGCAAGACCGGCGTAAAAACAGAAAAAAGAAGGCACTTTTAAAGAGAGAAGTGATTGTCCTGTGTTTGTGTAAACAAAGTGACTGAGCATCAGTTATTGCACTTTCCAGTGGTGTTTCCCTATGAATGTTTTTGCTTTCGTTTATTTATTTAGTTCTGTGATGGCTCTGGGAAAGAAGCTATCCCTGAGCCTGTTAGTCCTGGTTCTGTGGGATCTATACCGCCTGCCCGAGGGTAACAGGTGGAACAGGTGGTTAGCTGGGTGGAAGGAGTCCTTGTCTGCGCTCTCCTGTCTGCTGCAGAGCACCCTGCGAACCACGCTGTAATGCAGTACGTCAGGATGCTCTCAATGGTGGCGCTGTAGAAGGTTACAAGCAGCCTCTCCTCCAGGTTGTTTCTCCTGAGCACTCTAAGGAAGTGGAGACGCTGCTGGACCTTCTTTACCACCGCCTTGGTGTTGACAGTCCAGGAGAGGTCGTCAGATATCTGCACGCCCAGAAACCTGATGGAGTGGACTCTTTCCACTAAGTCCCCGTTTATGTGCAGTGGGGTCGGGGCCGCTCTGCCCTTTCTGAAGTCCAGTATTATTTCTTTTGTTTAGTGGTGTTCAGTTTGAGGTTATTAACTGAACACCACGCTGTTAGTCTGTTGACCTCATCTCTGTAGTCAGACTCGTCACCATCTGAAATGAGCCCGACTACGGTGGTATCATCCGCAAACTTTATAATGCTGTTTGAGAGATGGGTCGGGGAGCAGTCGTGTGTGTAGAGAGTGAAGAGGAGGGGGCTCAATACACATCCTTGTGGGGAGCCGGTGCTGAGTGTGATGGTGCTGGAGAGGTGTGGACCAAGTCTGACTGGCAGATCGACCAAGGACGATCTGACAGGAAGTCCTTAATCCAAAGGCAGGTTTGGTTGGAGAGACCCAGGTGTGAGAGCTTCTGCACCAGGATCTCAGGTAGGATGGGGTTGAAGGCTGAGCTTGAAGTCCAGGAAGAGCATTCTGACATAGCTCCCCCGGTGCTCCAGGTGACTCAGCGCGGCGTGGAACGCTATAGTGATGGCGTCCTCCGTGGATCGATTTGCCCTGTAGGCAAACTGGTGTGGGTCTAGTGTGGGAGACAGACAGGCCCTGATGTGCTGGGAGACCAGCCTCTCAAAGCACTTCATGACTACAGGCGTAAGTGCAACAGGTCTGTAGTCGTTGAGGCTGTGCGCTGCTGTCGTCTTGGGAACAGGAATTAATGTGGAAGTTTTGAGGCAGGGTGGGATGATGGCCTGCGCCAGGGACAGGTTGAATATGTTTGTGAAGACTCCAGTCAGTTGGTCGGGACACAAGCTTTGAGTACCTTGCCGGGTATTCCATCGGGGCCAGCCGCCTTCCTGGGGTTCACAGTCCTCAGCACATGTCTCACCTCATGCTCCTGAAGTGTCATCATGCCAGTGCTGGGGAAGGGTGGGAGTGCTGTGGCTGCTGAGGGCCTGTCTGTCTCAAAGCGGGCAAAGAAGTTGTTTAGTTCCTCTGCCAGCGAGGCATCAGTCCTAGCAGTCGCCTGGTTACTGCTTCTATAGTTTGTTATGTGATTTATTCCCTGCCACATTCTTCTGGGATCATTCACAGCGAAATGGTCCTCAATTTTCCTCTTATATGCCGCCTTGGCCTCCCTGATTCCTCTCTTCAGGTCTGACCTGGCAACGCTGTACAGGGCCCTGTCCCCTGACTTGAAGTAACACAGTCTTTAAAGATGCTTTGTTGAAATCACCAGCAACAACAAAGACTCCATCAGGGTGTGCAAACTGCTGTTTGTTGATGATGGCAAGCAGAAGGCTGAGGGCTGTGCTAACGTTAGCATCTGATGGGATGTAAACAGCTACCACAATGACCACAGTGAACTCCCTCGGGAGATAAAAAGGTCTGCACGAGACTGCCAGAACCTCTATATCAGGAGAACAGTGTGTGTCAATGATCCTGCTGCTGCCACACCACTCGTTATGCACATAAACACACAGCCCCCCTCCTCCGCTCTTACCCGAGTCTTCGTTCCTGTCCTGCCGATGTAGCGTGTGGTCCGCTAGCTGGACTGCTAGCTGGATCAGCGGGTGAAGCCACGTCTCCGTGATGAAAATAACACTGCAGTTCCGTACAAAGCTCGTCGTGGCTGTCTGTAGTTCCAACTCGTCCATTTTGTGGGTTATGGATCTGGCGTTTGAGAGGAAAAGGCTCGGTAATGCTGGCCTGTGTGGTTGTTTACGTAGCTTAGCATCCGAGCCCGACCGGCATCCCCGCTTCTGTTTCCTCTCTCTCCGCCGCCTCCTCCGCTTGCTAGGCGGGCTGACCATCCACGGGGATCCCGGCGATCTCAATATATCCTCCGGGATGTTGTGTGTCTGCCGATATTCATCGGTAACAGCCAAGTTGTACCTCAGGCCGAGGTCGATAAGTTTCTGGCGACTAAATGTAACTTTAGCCCAACATAATTCAAAAAATAAACATAAGAAAAGTAATAAAAGGGCACACCAAGTCGGAGAGCTAAGAGCCGCTGCACCAGTGCGTGCCGCCATCTTGCTTATGAATCAGCTTCCAATGACAGTTCGGGAGGCGGAGCCTCTCTCTGTATTTAAAGTTAAGACTTAAAACTTTCCTTTTTGATAAAGCTTATACTTAGAGCTGGTTCAGCAAAACCTGGACCATCTCTTAGTTATGCTGCTATAGACCTAGACTGCTGGGGGATTTTCCTGTGGTGCACGCACATTCACACTCAGGGTATGAATATGACTTTTTGTATGTCATTAACCTTGTCTCTTTCTCTTCCTAGTTTGTGTCTTTCCTTTCTTCCCTCTCTCTCTCTCTGTATTCTCATCTTGCAGGTTGCAGGATCAAGATCCAGTTTTCGAGGCTTTAATTAAAAGTCAATATCATTGACTGTATAAACTTGGAACTACTCCTGGTCTCTCTCTCTCTTCTGTCTGTACCTCATCTCCCTCTTGTCCTTTCTCTCCCCCCTTTCTGTCCTCCACCTCTCCGCTGTCCCCCATTTTCCTTTCACCCCAATCGGTCGAAGCAGATGACTGCACATCTCTGAGCCTGGTTCTGTCAGAGATCTCTTCCTGTTGAGTGGGTTTTTTTTATTTCCACTGATGCCTAGTGCTTGCTCATTGTGTGAACCGTTGGGGTTCTCTGCTCTCCTTGATGTTGTTTATGTGCAGTGCCTTGAGATAATGTATGTTATGATTTGGCGCTATACAAATAAATTGAATTGAAATAATGCTTTGTAGATGATTTTGAGATCTGCGTTCATGAATGAGATGGGGCGATAGCTGGATGGGAGTGAGGGGTCTTTCTCAGGTTTGAGGTGGAGACCGATAAGTGCTGTGTTTATGTATGTGGGAAGAGTTTTACTTTCCATGATTTCTATTATCATATTATAGAATGTTGGTGATTGTAAAGACCAGAATGTTTTGTAGAATTCGTCTGGTCCTGGGGCTTTCCTGTTTGGCATATGGTGTAGGGCCTCATTCAGTTCAGCTATTGTGATATGGGACTTCATAGACTTGACCTGTTGATTAGTAAGTATTGGTAGATCTATATAGTTTAAAAATGTGTTTATGTCTGTACTAGATGGGTTATTGTTTGATGAATATACATTTTTATAGAAATCACAAAAAAATGTATTTATTTCTTCCAGTGCATGGGTTAGTTTACTGTCTGAGTCCAGCTGTCTAACATGAAATAAGCACAGTGTTCAGTAAACAGCTCGCTCTCTCTTCCCCCACATCGCCCTTATGACTGTGCCATAAATCTCCTTCCGGGAGCCCCACTGCCATGCAGCCGTCTATTTAACTTGTCCCGCCAACAAATAGAGGCCATGGAGAAGTATATTCATGAGTCCTTGGCTACAGGAATTATTCAGCCGTCATCCTCCACCGTTGGGGCTGGGTTTTTCTTCATGGCTAAGAAGGACAAGACCCTTCACCCCTGCATCGATTATCGTGAACTCAGCAATATCACAGTGAAGAATAAGTCTCCCTTGCCATTAATCAGTTCTGATTTGGAGCCCATCCAGAAGGCCACAATATTCTCTAAACTGGATCTCAGGAACACGTATCACCTGGTTAGGATCAAAGAAGGAAACGAGTGGAAGACGGCTTTTAACACCCTCCTTGGCCATTTTGAGTACCTCGTCATGCCCTTTGGTCTGACCAATGCCCCTGCCATGTTCCAAGCCCTAATCAATGACATTCTCCGTGACTTCCTCAACCAGTCTGTTTTGTCTACCACAATGACTCTTAATCTGAATCTTAATCTTCTCTGAAGAACCCTGAAGAACACATCCAACATGTCATGTGACTCTTTGTCAAAGCAGAAAAATGCGAGTTCCACGTCAACTCCATTACCTTCCTAGGGTACATCTTAGAGCATGTACAGGTGAGGACAGATCCTAAAAAGGTCCAGGCAGTGGCCCAAACCCACATCGGTAAAACAGCTCCAGCAATTCCTTGGCTTTGCCAACTTCTATCGTCAGTTTGTCCGGGATTACAGTCGAGTGGTTGCACCCCTCACCCATCTCACCTCCCCTGCTGTCCCCTTCTCTATTCTTTGGAAGTTTTAACTTCACCCTCACCTACCGACCAGGCTCCTGAAACATCAAACCTGATGCCCTGTCTTGTCAGTTTATCCCCGAAAGAGCCCCTGCCAACCCTGACACCATTCTTCCCACTGGGCACTGGGCCTCCCAAGTGAATCTTGGAATGAGTTCCCCAATTCATCTCCCAGGTTTGGAAAGCCTTTTGTCATGCCCTGGGGGCCTTACCTAGTTAGTCTTACCTCTGGTTATCATCCACAGACTAATGGGCAGACGGAGCAGGCCAATCAGGACTTGGGTGCAGCACTACGTTGTGTTGCGGCCAGGAATCCATCCTTTTGGAGCACTCAGTTAGGATGGATTGAATATGCGCACAACTCCTTGACCAGTGCTGCCACAGGTATTTCTCCTTTTGAATGTGCTATTGGTTAACAACCACCTCTGTTCCCTGCTCAAGAGGGTGAGATTGCCGTTCGTTCTGTTCAGGCCCACCTTCGCCGCTGCCACAAGATTTGGAGGGACGCTCAAGCTGCCGTGCTTCGCTCGGCTGAGTTGTCTGCGTGACGCTGAGCTCTACTGGACCACAGCACCCAACTACAAACCAGGTCAGAAAGTTTGGCCTCCTTCAAACAGTTTCCAGGAAACTCACGCCCCAATATGTGGGTCCTTATGAAATAGACTCTGTCATCAATCCCACCATCGTCAAGCTGAAATTGCCCTCTCACATGAGAATTCACCACATTTTTCATGTCTCCCTGCTAAAGCCAGATTCAGTCAGCCCATTGTCCCCCAGGGTCATTGATGACCACCCTGCCTACACCATCCGGTGGTTACTGGATGTCCACCGCCAGGGTCGGGGTTACCAATACCGGGTGGACTGGGAGGGTTATGGCCCTGAGGAACGCTGCTGGATTCCCCACCAGTTAACCAGGGCACGGTGAAAATCCCTTATCAGGGATTTTCACCGTGCCCATCCAGACAGGACTTGCAGACTGCCTGGAGGTGCCCGTTGAGGGGGGGTACTGTCATAATTATGCTGTGCTTCACCTTGTGGGCATGGCCCTCATTTCCCCTGGCTCCCAGCTCCCCTCACCCTGCACACCTGTCAGTGATCAGCTCATCACAGCTCCCAGTCTGCACACCTGCCTCTCATCAGTTCATCAGCCTTGCAGTATATCTACTCCAGCTCTTCACCCACCTGTCGCCAGATTGTTGTTCAACCAACGTGGTAGTATACCTCAGGCCAAGCTATCTGTCGTTAATCTAGTGTGCTTATTCTTTTTTGACTGACCTATTTTTTCATCTCACAACTCGCCCGCCTCCTGTCTGCTAGCCTCCGCCTGCCTCTTCCTCCCCAGCACTCCAGCTTTGTTTATTCCAGCACTGTCCCTCCTTCCAGCCACTGGATCTCCTCCATATTTTCAATAAACACTCTCATTACCATATCCACCTGTCTGAGTCCTGCATTTGGGTCCCTCCTGTGAGCCGTGACACAAAACACTGTGTTAAATACAGTTAAGAAACTAATAAAGTAACAAATATTTTATTGACACCTGGTTTTGAGGAATTTTCCACCTGTCAATAGATTAACCAATGAAATTGACCAATATCAGCACATGGTCTTTCCACTCTAGGTAACAGTGTCTGTGTGCAGTGCCAGCTGTCTTCCAGCCTCCCGGAAGGCTGTCCGTCGGGGAGCCTATCTTCTGCTTTGACTGTGTACCATGCGACAGCGGTAAAATTAGCAATCTGACAAGTGAGTTTGAGCTGAACAATAAAAAGTCAAAGCAAATCCATTCCTACAATTGTAGTACAGAAGTAATGCAATACTGAAAATTGTTCATAATTTCTTCCCTTTGGACTCAGTAGATTGTACAATTTGTCCTGAGGACTTCTGGTCAACGACAGAACAGCCTGCATCGCCAAGAAAGTGGAGTACTTGACCTTGGGAATAGCCCTGACAGTGATGTCTGTGGTTTTACTATTTTACTGAAGCCTGAAAAGAATACAAAACAGCACCTGATGGGGAAAGAAAAGAAATGATGAAAAATAACCCAAAGTTATTGAATCAGTAGCAAGTGGACTTGTAGACTAATGGATAAAAAAAACATGTCTCCTAATCAATGTTGTTTTGAAATTGATATTTCTTTACAGATATGACTCTGTAGTAACAAGTGTGCAAAACCGATACATCATAAAACTGGTGGTGTGAAATGTGAATAATTATTTAGCTTAGCCATTAGCTTGGACCTGGACAATACATTAAGGTGATATTAGACAAAGCTCTAGTATCACTTGAATTATTTTGTCAGATGGCTAAGAATATTTTTCTTTGGGTCAGGTGGCAGTTCCCTCAAAAATGTTGTTATTCAAGATTATAAAATTGACACAAAATCTATTTTGGATGGAAAATATATTGAGGCTCCACTAACAAGACAAAACATTTAAGGTCTAGATGTACAAATCATTGATCAGAAACATAACAGGATATGAGAAGATTACATAATTTATGTTACAGAGATATCACACAATATTGACGATGTATACATCTCACCACAAATTCAGATCAGATTTATACAGTCGCATTGGGATTTTTGCATAGACTGCATGCATGTGCAGTTCAAACACAAAAGGTGTTTGGTGCAGATTCAACCATGTGCAGCCATGTTACAGCAAATTCCAGTGTCATGGTGGAATGTCATTCACTGCACTAAGCCCACGCAATTCCACAAATGAGTCAATATCACCATAAGGTGCCTTTGAGACTTCCCCATTTCGCCAAAAAAAAGCTGAGATTTTCCAATAAACTTCATATTCATTGCATTAAGTATATGTTATGCTCTTAGCATATTGCATATTGGTCAATCTCCCACACTTTTTATAAATTAACTGCAAGCAGACAATTTACATGCAAACAGCAAAATATGTCCACCCTGTCATGGACATGTCATTCCTTGAAAAAGACGATTCAAACTTTAATTGGCAGTCCAGGTAAACTAGGCTTGCCGTATCAAACTAGGCTTGCTGATACCGATATCACCAAAAATTGTCCATATTGTCCATTCTTACTATGTACAGCATGTACTGCTATAAAATGAGTGTAATAGCTGTTGTAATGTGTAACATTATCAGCATGTGGCCTAAACTATGTGCATGTCCTTGCTGTCATGAACCATGTCCACCATGTTATGGAAGGCTTGCTGACAGGATGGACAATGACAGGGTGGACATTTTTGGCTAATGTTAGCATTTAATGAGCACATGGTGGACCTTCAGTTAGCAACATGCAACAGTTAGCAAGCTTATTGTGTACTGTTTTACAAATATATTTCAAAGTTCTGATAGGTTTTTCTATCAATTGATATTTCACTATGACAGAGTGGACATGTTAAGCTTGACAGCTAATAATTATATGATAATATGATGAAAATTATGAAACATAAGTGTAAATACTTACTCTGCAACTACTCACTGCTTCAGTCTCCATTGAGTAAAGAAAAAAAGCTCATAGTGATGTCAGTGAAAAAATCAGTGGGTTTCTTAAAGGGGCAGTTACCCCATAATGACAGGGTGGACAGCAATTTCAGGGAGACATGCAAAATGTTCAATATGATTATGAAAATAGAATATACATGACCAAAATGACTTGTTTTTATCAAATAAGGTATATATAATTATTTTTGATTTAGTATCATTTAACCACTTTGTTATGTACAAAACTCACACACACACATGTTTTGATGTCTCAACCAACACTGCCTTTTACTTCCGTTATTCACACATTCAACATGTCCATCCCATAATCTTAACACAGTCCCTTAAAGGTACATTCCCCACTATCCCGCAACATACAGCAAAACCCCATGCATCACAGTGTGACCCATGTTATTAGAACATAACACACTTATTATACACTGTTGTTAGCAGAGCAGTGTGTGGGACATGCCAAAATCACGTACATCCAATGAAAAAAAAAAGTATAAAATGAAGGAAAGACATTTTAAGAGACTTATCATTGTACTGATATGTGTGCAAATGTTTGGCCACTTATAATAAGACCTCAGACTTTCATTATTCTGCTACATTTTCATGATGCCCAAATTTCGTTGTCCACAAAATAACGACAATAAAGGCTATTCTATTCTATTCTATTCTATTCTATTCTATTCTATTCTATTCTATTCTATGATGACTGAGTGAGTCCGATGAGGACACCAAAGGCACTTCATAGTGTACAAAACTCACACACACACATGTTTTGATGTCTCAACCAACACTGCCTTTTACTTCCGTTATTCACACATTCAACATGTCCATCCCATAATCTTAACACAGTCCCTTAAAGGTACATTCCCCACTATCCCGCAACATACAGCAAAACCCCATGCATCACAGTGTGACCCATGTTATTAGAACATAACACACTTATTATACACTGTTGTTAGCAGAGCAGTGTGTGGGACATGCCAAAATCACGTACATCCAATGAAAAAAAAAAGTATAAAATGAAGGAAAGACATTTTAAGAGACTTATCATTGTACTGATATGTGTGCAAATGTTTGGCCACTTATAATAAGACCTCAGACTTTCATTATTCTGCTACATTTTCATGATGCCCAAATTTCGTTGTCCACAAAATAACGACAATAAAGGCTATTCTATTCTATTCTATTCTATTCTATTCTATTCTATTCTATTCTATTCTATTCTATGATGACTGAGTGAGTCCGATGAGGACACCAAAGGCACTTCATAGTGATATTGACTCAAATATACATTTTTCATAACTTTTCATCTGTAATGACTGAATATTCACAGACAAATATGAAGTACTTGAAAATATGTCAGAAATACAGAGACCCAAGCACCTTAATATGAAATGGAAAAACATGCAATATTTGATGTCATTTAAGCCAAGGAGAAAAGTTCCTGGGGTCATGACAAAATCAGGTCTAAAGGAAAAGTACAGTAGTTGAGTCTTTACTTTCATCTTTATGACAGTGACCAAACAGAAATCTTGAGAGACACAAATGTCTGTTGCCTCTTTACATAAAAAAAATAAATAATAACAGGTACATTATCATATGAGACTGTATATGTTTGTGTATTTGTTTTTGTTTAGGGCCTCAGCTTTTTCCCCACAGTTTGCATTAACCCACTTTAATTCCTGATTGTGGACGACTGTCCAATTCCAAGCCACTTTGTCATCAATAAGATGCAAGACTGAGAATGTGATACTGTAACCTTTATAAAGTGCTTTATTTTTAGCTCTGTCTCATTCTCTCCTCAGCCCAGTGAAACATTATGACTTCACTTGCTTTGTTGTCTTTGCTTTACTTTGCTCTCAGTGTCCTCACTTTAACTGATAGCTCACTTTCCAGCATCACCACTGCATCTGCACCAGTAGCCTCAAAGTGCACTCTTCTAAACAGCTTCCAGCCAGACTTTGTGGTCCAGGGTGACTATGTCATCGGTGGGATTTTCCCCATTCATTTTAATCTGAAAATGCCAGACCTTAACGGCACCTACAGACCACCACCAATAAATTGCAATGGGTGAGTTTCATAGATGATAGTGGGAGGATTTGACTTACTTTTCCCTGTGAATTATGTCTAATTTTGGACTCTTAATATAAAATGGACTGAATGTGTTCATAATCAATAGAGTTTTTAAATGAACTGACAACATTCATCTGTATCAGCCACAGACTTAATCCTAAGGCTTTCCGGTGGGCTCAGACTATGAGACTGGCAGTGGAGGAGATAAACCAGAATCCAGTGCTGTTGCAGAATCGCACTCTGGGCTACAAAATCTTTGATTCATGTGGATATCCACTGACAGGACAGAGAGCTGTTTTATCGATGCTGAATGGAGTGAGTGAGGAAAACTCTTCTATGTGCACAAATGCCTCATCACTCCTCGCTGTGATTGGGGCTGCTGGATCTTCTCAGTCTATTGCTGTGTCAAGAATCCTGCAAACATTCAGGATCCCCATGGTAACAATGACTTGTATTCATGTCAATCATTACAAAAATGTTTTTCTTTTCTCAGTAACACTGCAATCTGTTTTTACACAGATCAGCTACGCTTCAGCATGTGCATGTTTGTCAGACAGAGAAAAATATCCAACCTTCTTCAGAGTAGTTCCTAGTGATGACTACCAGGTAAAATGTAAAACATGTGGTCAATTATTGTTTTCAGTCAAAGCTCAACACATTTACTCCTCTGTCAGCAGAAATAAGTATTACAACTGCCTTATAAAACTATAAATAAAAAATGGGCAATTCTTCAAACACTAAGAAATTGATTTATATATATATATATATAAGTTTTCCTTTTTCTTATGTTATGTTAGTGTTCTTTTCAGGTTTGGTCATTACAATAATCACGTTGATAATGCTTTATTGTTATAATCCTTATTATTGATGTTTGGTGATGTCTTTCTAATTGTTTAAAAGTCATATATATATATGTACACAGCACTGCTTACATTTGATTAAGATGGAACAATGCTTATATGTGGGGTGGAGTGGCTCAGTGGTTAAGACCTGTACCCTGTGTGCGAAAGAAATTGTGGTCGCAATAGTCACAATGGTTGCAAGTTCGACCCCACCCCTGGCCTGATATACTCAATTCCATTGTAAGTTGCTTTGGATAAAAGCGTCTGCTACAGGGCACAACACCAAATAATCTATGAAGATATTGCTTTTCATTTATGAAAGTTCTTTAATGTCTGTGAAACTGGGTGAGTTGGTTGTCTTTTTTCTGTTGAGCCCAGGTGAAAGCCATCGCACAGCTGCTGGTGCACTTTAACTGGACTTGGGTGGGGCTACTGCGAGGAGACAATGATTATGGCCGCTTTGCTGCAAAAGGTTTACTGAGAGAATTACAGGACACCAAAGTATGTGTAGCGTACCAAGAAATTATTCCTCTGCTCTACACTCGCCAGGCGGGACTAAGGATCATGAAGGTATGAAAACACTGTTGACTTCTACCTTTAAATGTAAAGTGGTCTGTACTTATATAGAGTTTTTCTAGTGTTGATGACCACTCAAAGCTGCTTTAAACTACAGTTTTTGTCATTCAACCATTCACATGAATTCAAACATCTACATATTGCATCTATGTGATGCACATTCCTTTTTTATCACACATCTTTCATACCCATTCACACACTGCTGGCACAGTAATGTGAGGTTCAGTGTCTTGCCCAAAGAAACATCAGAATCAGAATCAGCTTTATTGGCCAAGTATGTGAACACATACAAGGAATTTGACTCCGGCTTTATCCAACACACGTAGACTCTGGGAGCTGGGAATCAACCACTCAACTTTTCAGTTTAAAGACAGTTCACTCTACCACTGACCCACCATTGCTACTTTAACGTGTTCTTACCACAAGACAAAATAATAACAGCCTCTAGGGGCTGGGTAGGGTCGTGATTTGATGCTATAGAAAATTAACTGAAGTTGTTTTATAGTGTAAATGAGTTTCTGTTAAAGACACTTTGTGCTGTTAACACATATTAACACATTTTAAGACATAGAGCCATTAAAGCTCCTATTTGTGGACCTACAGTGGTCATTCAATTTAGACACTCCAGGAGAAAACTGTCTCTTTCATCCATTTATCTCATCAGATCCAGAAAAGAGAAGAGAGTCATGACATGAATTGTAACTCTGTAACCATGTACAAAAAATAAAAAAAACTTTCCTCAGAATATCACTTAACGAAGTCAACAATAGGTCAGTACATGTGCTTTCAATCAAAAAACGACAAAAGGATCAGAATTGTAAAACACAAGACAATGTCCAGAAAATGAAGAGCTCATAACAAGAGGAAAATGAAAAATGAATGACACAGGTGGAACTATTGGGGCAGAGCAGAAAATCTCAATGTGTGAAGTCAAGAAACAAAGTTAGTACCAACGTACAACAGGAAATAATGAATCAAGTAAACAAAAACATGACCTGATTGTAGTATTGAAGTATTTGTCTGACACCAAGTGGTGACATACTTTTTTACACACACACACACAACACATTAAAAAAGACCTTAACAAAAATACACAAGGAAAAAGTATACCAAATAAAACCTGAGTAAACAACACACATTGATACATAAAAGAAATAAAAGGACCAGGGGCAGATCATTATGGAATTACTGAAATTCCTTTGCTGTTGAGGGTTGAAATATCAAATTATACTAAGGTCTATAGAAATTCTAGTTGTTGTCACTGTGGACATCTGGGTTTTTATTTATGTCACTCAGTTTTGTTTTTGTCTCCTTGTACAACCCTGTTATCTACATTATCCGACCCTCTGTAAAGGTGATGCGTAGCTCTACTTCAAAAGTGGTGTTGGTATTTGCAGTCGAGGGGGAGATGACACCTTTCTTGAGCGACTACATGACTCAGAACATCACTGGAATCCAGTGGGTGGCGATTAGTGCCTTGGTCAAAGCCTCAGTCTTTTCAGGACGAGAGTATTACCCTTACTTGGGAGGAACCATTGGGTTTAGCATCAGAATAGGTCATATCTCCAGACTGGGTGACTTCCTGCAAACAGTAAACCCTAAGAGATATCCTGACAATGTGCTGGTACATGAGCTGTGGGAGTCTCTGTATGGTTGCAGTCCTTTTCCATCCTCTGTCACCCAGATGCCGCCGTGCTCAGGGCAGGAGTCTCTGCTGGAACAGCACTCAGCCTACATGAATACATCCAGCCCCAGAATCTCATATAATGTGTATAAGGCTGTATATGCCATTGCTCATTCCCTGCACAACCTCCTTCTTTGTCAGCCAGGGAGGGGGCCTTTCCAGAACAGCTCATGTGCTCAGAGCAACAACATACACCCTTGGCAGGTACTGTATAATCCACTATTTCTTTACCATTACACACTGTGGGTCGAAGCCCAATGGTGGGCCTTCTAATTATTGTCGTTGGGATTCAGACCATGGTAATTATCTCCCATTTACCAAGTCATGTAACATACTGTACATTGCCATTGGTGCCGATAACCTACAGAGTAACAGTGGAAATTGGGCTACTGTGGGTCGAAGTCGAAGGAGGAGAGGAGGAAAGCGGGTTCAGAAACAGAGAGAAAAGAGGAAAGGCAAGAGTCTGGGACTGAGAGTAAGGACTTTGAATATTGGGATGATGACGGGAAAAGCTAGAGAGTTGATTGACATGATGCAGAGAAGGAAGGTGGATATACTGTGTGTCCAGGAGACCAGGTGGAAAGGTAGCAAGGCGAGAAGCTTGGGTGCAGGTTTTAAATTGTACTACTATGGTATTGATAGGAAGAGAAATGGAGTAGGGGTTATCCTAAAGGAGGAGTTTGTTAGGTATGTCCTGGAAGTAAAAAGAGTGTCAGATAGACTGATGAGCTATGCCCCACAGGTGGGATGTGAATTAGAGGAGAAGGCAACATTCTGGAGTGAGTTAGATGAAGTGATGCAAAATATCCCCTGAGGTGAGAGAGTGGTGCAGACTTCAATGGACATGTTGGGGCAGCAAATAGAGGTGATGAAGAAGTGATGGGCAGGTTTGGTATCCAGGAGAGGAACACAGAGGGACAGATGGTGGTAGACTTTAAAAAAAAGGATGGAAATGGCTGTAGTGAATACTTTTTTCCAGAAGAGGCATGAGCATAGGGTACGTGGAGGTAGGAGCACATATGTAGACTACATTTTGTATAGACGATATAATCTGAAGGAGATCAGTGACTGCAAATTAGTGGTGGGTGAGAGTGTAGCAAGTCAGTATAGGATGGTGGTTTGTAGGATGAATCTGGTGACAAGGAAGACGAAGAGGACAAAGACGGAACAAAGGACAAAGTGGAAAGAGAAAAGAGTGGAAGCTGAAAAGAGAGGACTGTTCTATGGTTTTCAGGGAGGAGTTGAGAAAGAATCTGGGTGGTCAGGGAGAGCTCCCAGATGACTGGATAACTACAGCTAATTTAATCAGGGAGACGGGTAGGAGAGTACTTGGTGTGTCGTCTGGAAAGAAAGTACATAAGGAGACTTGATGGTGGAATGGGGAAGTGCAGGAGTATATAAAGAGAAAGAGGTTAGCAAAGAAAAAGTGGGACACTGAGGAGACTGAAGAGAGCAGACAGGAGAACAAGGAGATGCAGCACAAGGTAAAGGTAGAGGTGGCAAAGGCGGGACATGTATGCCAACTGTGAGACAGCGGTGAGGTGTGCTGTAGGTGTGACAGAGAAGTTCATGGTGGAGGTGGGACTACATCAGGGTTCAGCTCTGAGTCCCTTCTTGTTTGTGGTGGTGATGGACAGACTGACAGATGAGGTTAGACAGGAATCACCATGGACTATGATGTTTTGCAGATGACATTGTGATCTGTGGTGAGAGCAGAGACCAGGTGGAGGAGAAGCTCAAAGAGGTGGAGATATGCTCTAGAAAGGAGAGGAATGAAGGTTAGTCGCAGCAAGACAGTGTGAATATATGTGTATATATGTGTGTGAATGAGAGGAACCCAAGTGGAACCATGAGGCTACAGGGAGTGGAGATAAAGAAGGTGGAGGATTTTAAGTATTTAGGGTCAACAGTCCAGACCTGTGGAGATTGTGGAAAAGAGTTGAAGAAATGTGTTCAAGCTGGTTGGAATGGGTGGAGAAAAGAGTATCAGCCAGAATGAAAAGAAAGATATACAAGACAGTGGTTAGACCAGCGATGCTGTATGGTCTAGAGACAGTGGCACTGAGGAAAATACAGGAAGCAGAGCTGGAGGTAGCAGAGATGACGATGTTGAGGTTCTCTTTGGGAGTGACGAAGATGGATAGGATCAGGAATGAGTCAATCAGAGGAACAGCACACGTTAGATGTTTTGGAGATAAGGTCAGAGAGGCCAGAATGAGATGGTTTGGTATTTTTAAATTGTTCATTGTTCCATTGTAAACACAGCACTGGACTTCTCACTTATGGCCAAAAAGATAATTACAATTATTTCTGATCAATATTAACAGTGATTGACTTAGCAATGTGGGCCAACATTTTAATTTTCATGTGATGTGTTCTCACACAGTTCTGTTACATTTCTACTGCTGTACAAATTTAGGCCGTGGATTTTTAAGGGCCTTAAACCTCAAAACTCTGAAGACTGAAAACCTTGTTTAGGGCAATTCATTGTTTCATTGTGTGCATTTCCTAATTTTCAAGCTGCAACACTACCTCCAGGAAGTGAACTTTCAGATTGCTGGTGAGGAGGTGGCCTTTGATGCCAAGGGCAACTCTGTACCCTATTATGATATCATCAACTGGCAGAGAGGCACAAAAGGAAACATTGAATTTGTCACTGTGGGTTTGTTTGATGGAACCAAGGCTATTGGAGAGGAGCTGTTGATCCAGGAGGACAGGATAATGTGGGCAGGACATCAGAGTGAGGCAAGCTGCTCACACTGTGTTTTTACCTTCATCAGATGCCAACTGTTGAAGTTCTGTAGGTTGAGATGGAGGTAAGTCAGGTGGACGGAACAGACCTGGATCTGATACAGAGTCACTTGTTTTCATACACAACGGAGATTCAAAGCCCGGCTGTGACGTTATTGGTGACCTACTATCCACTGTTGTTTTTGATGGCTATTGGCATACCTGTAAACTAGACTGACATCTGCAGACCAAATATATATTATCAACATAAAACTCAAAACGTTGTGTTAAACAACTAAAAGTAACAAATACTTTTTTACGTTTTGAGGAATTTTCCACCTGTCAATAGATTGACCAATGAAATTGACCAATATCAGCACATGGTCTTTCCACTCTAGGTGCCAGTGTCTGTGTGCAGTGCCAGTTGTCTTCCAGGCTCCCGGAAGGCTATCCGTCATGGGGAGCCTATCTGCTGCTTTGACTGTGTACCATGTGACAGCGGCAAAATTAGCAATCAGACAAGTGAGTTTCTTACAATTGTATTACAGAGGCAATGCAATACTGAAAATTGTTCATACTTTCTTCTCTTTAGACTCAGTAGATTGCACAATTTGTCCTGAGGACTTCTGGTCAAACAACGAAAGAACAGCCTGCATTGCCAAGAAAGTGGAGTACTTGACCTTCGATTCATTGGGAATAGCCCTGACAGTGATGTCTGTGGTGGGCGCCTGCTTCACTCTGGCTGTCTGTGGAGTCTTCTTCTGTCACAGACACACAGCCATTGTCCGTGTGAATAACTCTGAGCTCAGTTTCTTCATACTGTTTGCACTGACTCTGTGTTTCCTGTGTTCTCTGCTTTTCATTGGAAAGCCAACATATTGGTCCTGCATGCTGCGCCACACTGCCTTTAGCATCACATTTTCACTGTGTATTTCCTGTATCCTGGGGAAGACTCTGGTGGTACTGGCTGTATTTACTGCCACCAGGCCAGGGCACAACATTATGAAGTGGCTGGGGCCCAAGCAGCAGAGGACCATTATCTCCAGCTTTACTCTGGTTCAGGTGGTTATCTGTGCTGCCTGGCTCATTGATGCTCCCCCATTTCCATCCAGAAATACACAATATGAACATTCAAAGATCATAGTGGAGTGTAGTGTGGGCTCCAGCCTGGCTTTCTGGTGTGTTCTTGGATATATTGGTCTACAGGCGTGTCTGTGCTTTGTATTGGCTTTTCTGGCTCGAAGGTTGCCAGGAAACTTCAACGAGGCCAAGTTCATCACATTCAGCATGCTGATCTTCAGTGCTGTGTGGCTAGCATTCATCCCTGCTTATATCAGCTCCCCTGGAAAGTATGCAGATGCAGTTGAGTCATTTGCCATCTTGGCCTCCAGCTTTGGCTTATTGTTCTGCCTGTTTGCTCCAAAGAGTTACATTATTTTACTGAAGCCTGAAAAGAATACAAAACAGCACCTGATGGGGAAATAAAAGAAATGATAAAACACACATTAACCCAAAGTTATTGAATCAGTAATAAGTGGAATAACCATTAAAAAAACATGTTTGTTAGTCAATGTTGTTTTGATATTTATATTTCTTTACAGATATGACTCTGTAGTGACAATTGTACAAAACTGATACATCATTAAACTGTGGTGGTGTGAGATGTGATAATTATTTAGTTCAGCCATTATTGCACCAGATGGTCCGACTGCATGGAATTCCCCGGGACATAGTCTCCGACTGGGGGCCACAATTCACGTCTAGATTCTGGAAGGAGTTTTCTGACCTGCTGGGAGCCACAACCAATCTCATTTTGAGCTACCACCCCCAGTCCAATAGGTAGACGGAGAGGCTGAATCAAGACCTCGAGACTACCCTGCAGTGCCTGGTGTCGCAGAACCAACAACCTGGAGGGAGCACTTCATTTGGGCAGAGTATACACATAACACCTTGCCAACCTCTGCTTCTGGTCTGTCTCATTTTCAGTGTGCTTACGGTTATCAACCACCGATGTTTCCTGATACTGAGAAGGAGGTGACAGTGCCGTCCACCCATGCCATGGTGAGACGCTGCCACCGGGTCTAGTTAGCTGCTCTGATGATCTGGTAGTATCGTGAGACTGCATGAGATTGTGCAATCAAACCAAACATGGTGGCGTGCATCAAGCTCAAACATTTCCACATCGTATGCTATCAAGAGGAAAAAATAAGGGAAACAATACTTGTCACTCATTTCCTTTCTTCATGTGAAGAGGGCAGAGACTGGAGGATTACATCGAAGAGTACTTTCAACGACTTGCCATGGGGAAACCAGTGGTTACCCCCTCCTCCAAGCGCAGTCGCTCAGAGGACTCCCCTGAAGCATCCTCATCCTCCGACAGCGAATTTATGGACACCTTCGACACCCGACTTTCTCTGGTAGAGTTCTTGCACAAGGAATTTCAATCACTGCAGGGATCTCTACAGTTCAGCCAGCAACAGGTGTCCCTGCTCGTGGCGAAAAATAACATACTCAAAGGATCGGTTAAAACCCTCACTGAGCAAACGAGGCGCTTCCGAGAAGAAAATGTTCACATAAAGGACACAATTGTTGATGTACAGCAAACTCCCGGGGTTGCTGAGTTCACTCCCATCGTCCGTTGGACATATAATCGTCCACGTTGGGACGTGCGACACTGCTCGCCAGCAGTGAATTCACAAAATATGATTTTAACGATCTCTAGCTTTTCAAGGTCCTGCAGGAAGTCTGTTTTTATTTCTCTTCCCATTCCCTCGCTCCGCCGCGGAACAGGTCTGTGGGCTTTTCCCACTCACTGGGGTTCGGGAAGGACGAGGAGGCGGCGTTGAGGGAGCAAATATACCGGTTTATTGTCAACTGAAAACAATCAACCAAACAAAACATAAGAAGTCAGCTGTGGCTGCGATGTCAGCGCTCTGCTGCGCTGCGCTGCTCTGACTCTCTGTGTCTCTCCGTCTCTCTCTCTCTGTGTGTCCGCGTGAGGACCCAGCCTACTGCAAGAGACCAGAACCAGGTTACAAACATGCTTATAAAGCTGTCTGTTCACCGGCTGAGCCACTCCTTCCTTTCCTCCAGCAGCCGTCGCTCTAACCAAGCCCCACTGCGACATACCCCCACCGCCCGACTTAGGCCGGGACCCCGCCGGCCGCAAGCCCCCCCCCCCGCAGAGCGGGAGAGAAAGTCGGCCACGGCCATGCGGTTCCCCGGCCTATGGATCACCTTGAACCGGAAAGGCTGTAAAGCCAGATACCAGCGAGTGATCCGCGCGTTGGCATCTTTCATGCAATGGAGCCATTGGAGCGGGGCATGGTCCGACCAGAGGGTGAATGGGCGCCCCAGGAGATAGTAGCGGAGGGCACCGATCGCCCACCGTATGGCGAGGCACTCTTTCTCCACTGTACTGTAGCTCACCTCCCGCTGAGCTAGCTTCCGGCTAATGTACAGTACGGGGCGGTCGACCCCCTCCACCTCCTGGGACAAAACGGCCCCCAGCCCGCTGTTCGAGGCGTCGGTCTGCAGGATGAAAGGGAGAGAAAAGTTAGGTGTGTATAAAAGTGGCTCCCCACAGAGGGCTTGCTTAACCCTCTCAAACGCCAGCTGACACGGCTCCGTCCACTGGACCGGATCTGAGGCACCTTTTCGGGTCAGGTCGGTTAGGGGGCTGGTCAGCTCCGAGAAGGCCGGGATGAACCTCCTATAGTAACCGGCCAGCCCCAGATGGATGGAACAACCCAAATGGAAGCGTTACAAATTGGTACAAACCATACGGTGTGGAGAAGGCCGTTTTTCCCCTGGACTCTAGCGACAAGGGAATCTGCCAGTAGCCCTTGGTCAAATCCAGTGTCGTAAAAAAGCGAGCCGTGCCCAGCCGATCCAGGAGTTCGTCGACCCGGGGCATTGGATAGGCATCGAATTTGGACACCTCGTTGACTTTACGGTAGTCCACACAGAACCGTATTGATCCATCAGACTTGCGAACAAGAACAATGGGGCAACACCAGTCACTGTTGGACTCTTCTATTACTCCCATCTCTAACATAGCCTGAAGTTCTGCCTGAACAGTTTTCCTCTTATCTTCCGGCAGGCGATAGGGTCGTGAACGCACTGACACACCCGGGGAAGTTTCTATGTGGTGGTGCATGAGGTTTGTGCGTCCCGGCAGGGGAGAGAACACGTCGGCAAACTGCCGCTGCAACGAGGCCACGTCTGCTCTCTGGCCCGGCGAGAGATGATCGTCAACGGGGACCGGCGCCGACCTGTTTAATTTAGTCACCTCCGGTACCAGCTCATCTCTCTCAATCACCGTGGTGGCCAGAGAAACACACGCCACCTCCCTCCAGGCTTTGAGGAGGTTAAGGTGGTAAATCTGTGTTGCTCCACCCCTGTCAGAACGCACAACCTCATAGTCAACATCCCCCTATCGCCGTGTGACCACAAAGGGCCCTTGCCACTTGGCGAGTAATTTGGAGCTAGACGATGGTAGCAATAGAAGCACTTTATCTCCCGGTGAAAACTGTCTAAGTTTAGCCCCTCTGTTGTACAGCCGCTGTTGACGTTCCTGGGCCTGGAGCAAATTCTGCCGTGATAACTGACCCAGTGAATGGAGCTTTGCTCGCAGGTCCAGTACGTGCTGTACCTCATTTTTACTGGTGCTTGGACCCGCCTCCCAGTTTTCCTTAACCAGGTCCAAGACACCCCGAGGTTTCCTGCCGAACAGGAGTTCAAAGGGCGAAAAACCCGTGGAGGCCTGGGGCACCTCCCGCACTGCAAACAACAGAGGGTCCAACCATTTATCCCAATTTGTTTCAGAGGTTTTATCTAACTTTATGTGTAAATGCGACAGGGTTCTTATCTTGGGTGATTTTAACATCCGTGTCTGCTTTCCTACTCAAAGTTTATCACAGATTTTTTTGATGTTTCAGAATCTTTTAATCTCACCCAAGCTATAAATGAACCCACTCATTGTAAAGGTCATACTCTAGACTTGGTTTTATTCAATGTCTCTGCCCCAAAAACGTAATATATGAGGATATCTGTGTGTCCGACCATAAAGCCATTTTATTCAATGTGGTTTAACCATTTTACATACAGATCAGGACATATCTGAGTTTTTACCTCTCTGTCTGCTTTTAAGTTTTCTGAACTTTTTACTTCTGCTTCTTTTAGTGCTCTTAACCAAAATTAATACAGACAAACTGATCTCTAATTTTAACCAAACATGTCTGGATTTAGTTGTCCCTTTTTAAAATAAAAAATTAGAATTTAAATACACAACCCTGGCACAACGATTTTACACACCAACTTGTGTGTAAAGAAAAAATTATGAAGTGTAGAAATTGGAAAAAGACCAGCATTCATGTTTTTAAGGAAATATGGAAAGACTCAATGAGAAAATACCAAAATGCAGAAAAAGAAGCAAAAAAACACTTATTTTTCCAACCTGATTTTAGAGAATGGCGGAATGACTACACTCAGGACTGCTGCTTGACGATCATCACAGAAACTTGGCTCCACTCGCTTGTTCTGGACGCAGCAGTGGAATTCGCACCACACAATGCACCACTTCGATAGGACCGGCAGCTCCGGGAAGACCAGAGGGGGAGGACAATGCGTCTACGTGCATCAAGGTTGGTGTACAAACAACAGAGTTGTAAACACCCATTGCTCCCCCGAGCTGGAGACCTTAACAGTTATGTGCAGGCCTTTTTATCTACCAAGGGAGATAACAGTTGTGCTTGTGGCTGTTGTGTACATATTACATTACATTACATGTCATTTAGCAGACGCTTTTATCCAAAGCGACTTACAATAAGTGCATTTAAACATTAGGGTACAAATAAGAGCTAGAAGTAAGTAAGAGCTTCAAGTAAACCAAACTATGAAGTGCGAGTCATAAGTTCGATGTATACTTTTTTTTTTGTTTTGTCGTTGTCGCCGTCTTAGTCGAGGTAGAGTCGGAAGAAATGCGTTTTTAGTCGCCGCTGGAAGATGTGGAGGCTTTCCACTGTCCGGATGTCGATGGGGAGCTCGTTCCATCATTTGGGAGCGAGGACAGTGAACAGTCTCGAGTTCTGCGAATGCCTCTGCGATCCTCTCAGTGGGCAGCAAGCCGGTTTGCCAATGCAGAGCGGGCTGGGGTGGAGGTTTTGATCATGTCCTGGATGTAGGCTGGACCGGATCCGTTTGTAGCATGGAACGCAAGCACTAGAGTCTTGAAGCGGATGCGAGCAGCTACAGGAAGCCAGTGAAGGGAGCGGAGGAGCGGTGTAGTGTGGGAGTTTTGGAATTTTGGTAAGTTGAAGACCAGTCGAGCTGCTGCATTCTGGATGAGTTGCAGAGTCGAATGGCACACGCAGGGAGACCAGCCAGGAGGGAGTTGCAATAATCCAAGCGTGAGATGACAAGAGCCTGGACCAGAACCTGTGCCGCCTTCTGGGTTAGAAGAGGCCGTGTCCTTCTGATGTTGTGCAACATGTAACTGCAAGATTGAGCTGTTGCAGCAATGCTGGCAGTGAGGGAGAGATGGTCATCAGGTATCACACCCAGGTTCCTTGCGGTATGAGAAGGGGTTACCACAGAGTTGTCGGGGGTGATGGTTAGGTCTATGGTGGGAGAGCCCTTGGATAAAAAAAAAAAGAAACTCAGTCTTGTCGAGATTGAGTTTCAGGTGATGGTCAGACATCCACTGAGAGATGTCGGTCAGACAAGCAGAGATCCGTTCTGCTACATGTGTGTCGGAGCTGGGAAAAGACAGAATGAGTTGGGTGTCATCGGCGTAGCTGTGATAGGAAAAACCATGAGAGAGAATAACAGAACCAAGAGAGTTGGTGTATAGAGAGAAGAGGAGAGGGCCCAAGACAGAACCCTGAGGGACCCCAGTAGCTAGAGGAGAGGGTTCTGACACAGATCCTCTCCAGGTTACTCGGTATGTTTGGTTTTGAAGATAGGACGAGAGTAGTGTAAGTGCAGAGCCTGGTTACAGAAGGTTACAGAAGATCGAGAAAAGTTTTTTGGGGTTAGAGAAAGAGGATTGATACCTCCTGATGCCTATGTTGTTGTTGCTCTCTCCCAACTCCACAAAGTGATTAGTAGACAGCAGAAGGCTTATCCTGAGGGCACTTTTATTGTGGCGGGGGATTTTAATCTGGCCTGTCTAAAGACTGTTTTACCCAAATTTGTGCAATACGTGAAAGGCCCCACCAGAGGAAGAAACACACTAGATAAGATCTACTCAAATTTAAAGGAGGCATATAGGACAATACCCCTTCCCCACCTAGGCATGTCCGGCCACATCTCGCTGCTTAGTGTCCCAGCATGCAAACCCCTCAGAAGGAAAGTCAAGCCAACCAAGAGAACTGTAAAAATCTGGCCTGTGGACGCAATCAGTCAGTTGCAAGACTGTTTTATTAACACCGACTGGTCACTATTTGATCACTTGGAGCTAAATGAATACACTGAGACTGTGCTGTTTTATATTAAGACTGCACCGATAATGTCACAATAAACAAACAGATAAGGGTCTACAACAAAAATCCCGGATGACAGCGGAGGTGAGGTCACTGCTACGAGCCAGAGACTCCGCCTTCAAAGCCAAGGACCCAAACCTGTATAGTGTGGCTCGGGCTAACTTGAGGAGAGGACTTAAGGCTGCACACTGCTGCAAGCCACAACTATGGGGGGAACTATGTCAGGATGCTGTTTGTTGATTTTAGTTCGGCATTCAACACCATACTGCTTAACATCCTCTTCCACAAGCTAACTGACCTGGGATTTCCTCCCTTCACCTGTGACTGGATAAACAGCTTCCTGACGGACCGACTACAGACAGTGAGGTTTGGTACCCTAACATCCACCACTCGGACACTGAACACAGGTTCGCCTCAGGGCTGTGTGTTAAGCCCCTTCCTGTATGCCCTATGCACATATGACTGTGTCCCTCTCCACCACTCTAACATCATTGTCAAATTTGCAGATGACACAACAGTGGTAGGCCTAATTTCTGGTGGCGATGAGACAGCATTCAGGGAGGAGGTCCAGAGGCTCACAGCCTGGTGCTCAGCGAATAACCTCCTGCTGAATTCTAGCAAAACCAAGGAGATGGTGATGGACTGGAGGAGGAAGAGAGCTGACCCTGCCCCACTGCAGATAGAGGGCGACTGCATGGAGAGAGTCTCTTCCTTTAAGTTTCTTGGGGTGCATTTGCTGACAACCTAACATGGTCCACCAACACATCAGCAGTTGTCGGAAAGGCCCAGCAAAGGCTACATTTCCTAAGAGTGCTGAGGAAATGTGACATGAATGTGCACTTGCTGCGTTCCTTCTACCATTCCACCATAGAGAGTGTGCTGACATACGGCCTCACTATATGGTACCCAGGTTGTACAGCCAAGGACAGGAAAGCCCTGCAAGGGGTCATTAAATCAGCGCAGCGAATTATTGGCTGCCCGCTGGCCTCCTTGGAAGACATCGCAAATACGTGAGGGCTAAACAGGGCCAAGAAGATCCTGTCTGACCTATCCCACCCAGGCAATGGCCTCTTCAATCTCCTGCCCTCTGGGAAGTGATACAGGATATTGGGGAGCAGAACGAACCGGCTTAGAAGCACATTCTATCCATGGGCAATCAGACTTCTGAACACTTCTGACAATCATCAGTGTGGGTCCTTGGAATATGTGCAATAGACTGTGTGGGTGGGTTTGAAGTGTGTGGGTGTGTTTATGTGTGCGTGTGTAGATTTTACTCAGAAGTGTGTGTGTGTGTTATGTATGAAGGTATGTGTGGATTTTTATTTATTTTTATTTTTAGATCTCTTTTTTATATACACAGAGGATAAATTGCTCAATTGCAATTCATGCAAGTTCTGTTGCGTTCCTCGGGTTTGTAATCTCCCACAACCAAGATGGACCTAGTAACCACAACAAGGTGCAACAGTTTTAAGGTTTCGCTAACTTTTATCGAAGATTTATCAGGAACTTTAGCAAAGAAGCCCCACCTTTACATGCCTCAACCTCTCCCCACTCTTCCTGGACTGACGCCGCAGAAACCTCCTTCCAGCAGCTAAAGGAACCTTTCACCTCCGCACCCATCCTCACCATCCCTGACCCCCAAAGACAGTTCATCGTGGAGGTTGATGCCTCCGATATGAGTCTGGGAGCCATCCTCTCACAGATCTCCACACAGGATAATAGACTGCACCCCTGTGCCTTCCTCTCCTAGGAAGCCAACTCAGGCTGAGAGGAATTACGGTGTTGGAGACAAGGAACTGCTGGCTGCGAAAGAGGCTCTGGATGAGTGGAGGCAATGATTGGAGGGGCTATGCCTCCCATTCTTGGACAGAACCTTGAATATAAAAATTCTATTTCACCCTGTCTTACAGGCCGGGGTCCAAGAACGGGAAGCCCGACGCCCTCTCCCGCCTTTATGACCCAGAGCCCATGGCCAAGGATCCAGCACCCATCATTCCACTTCACTGTGTGGTTGGAGCAGTGACTTGGCCTATAGAAAATCAAGTAAAAAGTGAGCTTGGTGTGGGCCTGGTACCGAGCAGCTGTCCTTCCAACCGCCTGTTTGTCCCCGAGAGCATGCAGTCGCAGGTCATTCATTGGGCCCACACCTCGCTGCTTACCTGTCACCCAGGAGCCAGAAGGACCACTTTTGTAATTCGGCAGAGGTTCTGGTGGCCGTCAATGGACACCGACTTCAAGGTATACATGGCAGTTCAGCCTCCTCAGGGGTTCCGGCCGTGGATACGGACCACCTGGTGGAGAAGGACGATCGTCGTTTCCTTTGCTGAGGGTAGTGCCACAAAAAAACGGTCTAACCCGTCAGGATGGTGGTGTTGCCCTTTGACGCTGGTAGACCAGTGACGTAGTCCAAGGCTATGTCCGACTATGGTTGGCTTGGCGTCAGTAGTAGTTGGAGCAACCCCTGAGGAGGCCGGATCCTCGGCCATGGGCTCTGGGTCATAAAGGCGGGAGAGGGCGTCAGGCTTCCTGTTCTTGGACCCCGGCCTGTAAGACAGGGTCCTTGGTCCGGCTTCTAGGGGGAGACTGACCAGAGAAGACAGAGTCACCCAACTGCCCTAGGAAATATAATCAATTAGAGGTGCCCAGGTCAAATCAAAGACAGGTAATTGTTTTTTTATGGAAGCAGACATTCTCTCCATAGAGCTGTGATCTAAAATTACATTTCTGTATTGGTTTAAACTTAAGTTTTTCTTGTTTATCCAATTCAGGAAGATAATTTTCTTGGTGATGCTTAGGCTAGTAATTATTATGTGTGATTTTTTGATGTCTGGTATATGTATTCGGTTTAAATCACCCAGTATGCATAGCGTGGGGGAAGATGGAGGTGGAATTTACTGGTTTTAAACCTCATCTGGATTACAGATTTGATTTGTAGATATTCAAAAGACATGTTGCTGTTAATGTCGTATTGTTCTAGTAAATTCTGAAATGGGATGAATTTGTTACTGATAATTTGTTCCAGGTGCCTTATACCTTTTTCTTGAAAAAATGTACATGGGATATGCGAGGACCCAGTGAGTTTGATGAATTCCCACCAGGCTGACAGGGAGGTATTTATATTTATGCTTTTAAAGCACTGATGCTGTTTGATGGTCTTGCTTATAAATGACAGATCAGAGATTTTAATTTCTTTAGTTCCAGACCACCATAGGCTTTTGCTTTTTGGAGGGTTTTTAAACTGATGCATGCTGGTTTGTTTTTCCAGAGGAATTTTGTGGTGGTAGAGTCTGATGATTTAAACCAGATTGGTGAAGGTTGAGTTGGGATCATTGAGAAGTAATTGATTTTTGGTAAGATCATCATTTTTATGGTGGTAACTCTTCCCATAAGTGATATACAGTAGGTAAGAAATTCCATCGTAGGAGGTCATCCTCTATTGATGTAAGTAGTAGAGTATAGTCTAATTGTGCTAGATCTGACAGCCTGGAGGAAAAATTTACACCCAGATATCTAATGTTTCCTGATTTCAGAGGAGCAGCCCGTGGCCAAGTGGAAAGGGAACTTGGCTTGTAACCGGAGTGTCGACCCCTGAGCAAGGTACACAACCCCCATTGCTCCCTGGGCGCTACTCAGTGTGGCAGCCCACTGCTCCTAATTCTAGGATGGGTCAAATTCAGAGAAACATCCAACTTGGCCACATTTAAGATGAAGAGTCCGGCCAGTGCAGAGACCATGAATTAACTTAAGGTGCTTTATAAGGCTGTTTGGTCTCCCATGTCCACTTCTGCAAAGAAAACATTATTTTATTTTATTTTAAAACATTAACTTCATTATTTGACACTAATGCACCATTCTTGCTCGCAGCTCTGCAACTCTGGGAGTTTCCTTTGTTTCCCCAACATCAATGTTGTTTGGAGAAAAGTGAAAACGTTGGCCAAGGAAGAGCTGTAAGACGTAATGGGCCTTAAAGAGTTCGTCTAGGACTCCCACTGAACATGTTGCCTTACATGGTAGCGCATACTTGTCAATCACAATAAAGAAGGTGTGAATGCTGCTTCTTGCAGGCCCCTGAGCGAGGAGGTTTGGATGATGTTATCCAGGTGCTGCTGTACACTGGTTCCAGCCTACAAACAAACAAACATTCAACAGCCATACTTAGTGACCAACCACTCACAACAGATCACTGTGCATGAAACTGAGGTGATGAAAACTATATTTTTAACAGCTATTCAGCATACTTTTATGAATCTGATGAGGAGTTCCACAGCCTGACATGCCGACACCTTCCCTGGCCTCTTCCTTCCCTGTGCAGATGGTGGTAGGAGATGGAGGAGCAGCAAGATAGCAGACATGTCACTGTCCCAGCCTACAGACCAACAGACATGATCTTAGCAATAAGATAAGACTTACTTGTCAGATACATCTTTATACATAGTACAATGCACAGTGAAATGTGCAAACAAAAATACACACTGTAAAATACCCCATTTTTCCTTTCACCCCAACCGGTCGAGGCAGATGACCGCACATCTCTGAGCCTGGTTCTGTCAGGGATTTCTTCCTGTTAAGAGGGAGTTTTTTCTCTCCACTGATGCCTAGTGCTTGCTCATTGTGTGAACTGTTGGGGTTCTCTGCTCTCTTTGATGTTATCTATGTACAGTGCCTTGAGATAATGTATGTTATGATTTGGCGCTATACAAATAAAATTGAATTGAATAAAATTGAATTGAATTGAATATTTAAGGATGTAAGATGTGTAAAATATTAAATATATGTGCCACATGTACATTAAATTGGCACAATTACAAAAAAATAGCAATTAAAAACAGTCCTAGTCATACCATTCTTAATTTCAGCAGTTGACTCAGCATTGCACATTAAATCCAAGAGCTCTGTGGTCAGTACCAGTCCATGGCTTTCTGTTATCACTTTTCTTTTCAGATTAGTGGGCCTCTTTTCCAGGAATTTGTTGGCTGTGGCCTCCCCAAACAGCAGTCTGAAATCTTGTTCTATCAGTAATGCAAAAATACAGTGCAAATAAAGGGGTGATGAGACACACTGCATGTGTGATGTCCACATTTGAGGAAACTTAATTTTGCTGCTTTTCATATTTTTAACAACTTAACAGTCCAGGGGTGTCTAGTAATCTTGGGAAGACCGAGAACACATCCCCTGCTCTCTTCTCATTGTTGACCATTGACTGATGATAAATGAACGTAGCTTTCATCTTCTCACGGATGGTGTCTTCATCAGCAGAGTGTTTCAAAACAGCAATAGCTGCTTCCACATCCTCATCAGATAGCACTTTGTCAGCAGTGAAGGGTCTGGGTTGAACACGGCTTGGCCCACCAACTTCAAAGACAAAACACAATTTTATTGACTCCTGCCTACACAATTATTAGTTTACGAATAACTGCCATACAAATAATTGTGTTTAACTGTTTTAATCTTTTTCTGCTTCAGTCTTTTGCAGTATTTCTTTAAATACTGGATTTTTCAACCATATTGAACGGCTGCATTTCTTTAGCTACACAACGTTAAACTGTCTGTTTTTATACACTTATACACTCGTCTGAATGAATGACATGATGTCATTAAAAGAGGACCAATCAAACCTTAAATGGTGGGAAATAACATGGAAATAATGATGGAAGGAATGGAAAAGGGATGGAAATATGACATTTCTGTTAGTTTCATCCTGTGGTTTTTCTAACGATGTATGTAAACAATTATGACAGCTATGCATAATAATTGCGATCATTCAAGTTATTGATAACTGTGACAAGCCTGTATGTAACTGACAAGTAAACTTACTTTTGGGAGATTTGCTCACAGACACACCTCTTTCCTCTGCACTTTTTCATTGGATGGTTTTCAACCACCATGCAAGGTATCTGGACCCACTTTCTGGGTCGTAGTAATGTTCCTATATGTAATTAAAATACACACAGACTGACTATACTGTCAACAAAGGGCAAGGATGTGTTTAACGTAGTGAGGACCTTTTTACTTACATATCCATGCTGTGAATATGGGTCCTCCAGATATGGAAATAGAGCAACTATCCCCTGCGCATACAACACTCTGACACTTTTTGGGGGGGATGTCCTAATGTATGAATTCAATGATTACAGTCACTCAATTAACAACAATGCAAATACTAACAATGTTTCTATAGCCTACATGTCTGATTCTTACCCATGTGTTTGTGTCATCTCAGCAGTGAGAATGTTTATCATCTGTCTTCTGGTGGCATCTTTTAGTGATTTTGTTTTTGCATACTCTTGCATGATTTTTTCACCACCAGGCTTTGTTGTAAGGATTTTTTCAATCAACTTGAATGGAAACAAAATATGCAGTCAGAAATTGTGAAACCAAATATACAACTGGAAAATGATACCTTAAAAACATTCCCCATCAAAGGGAACAAAATCCAGATTAGACTTAACAATGCCCACTACTCACCGCTTTCGCCTCAAAGTAATGTGGCATGGCTGCTGAGCATGATGATGATGATAGAGAGGCATCTAGGTATGAAGAATATGAACAAAACAGACACATATTAAATGAAACTGTTATTACTCATGGCCCAACCTTAAAGTTTAATATGAACACATATGTGAATGGTCAGCGATTACCAAGTTCTTCTTTGCTCAACATGACTTTGAAGGTTCCAGGTGACTCCTTCACTATTTCTTCAAAGACTTCTCCATCAACTTCTGTGTCGGATTGGTCAAACATCTTCAAATCTGTCTGCCTGCCTTCTGGTATGTTAAATTTTAGGCACACTGAAGTAAATGAAAATAAAAAGGATACATCAATTGTAACAAAACTGGAAAGACAATTTCCTTATGATGAGAATCAAAACATCAACCAAGTAGAGTGAGTGTCATGTCCTCACAAAATGCTGTTAAGATGAAACTTAAGTCAATAGGTAATTCCCATCCATAATTGCCTTAAGCACAGCAGAAACAATTAGCGACTCAGGTAGTTTAGAAGGAATGGTTTTAAGATGAAAACCAAGAAAAACGTTGTGTGTTTCATCCTGATGTACTCACTAACCTTCTTTCATGAAAGCGTCGAATGTTAGGTCAGACAGCCTAACATACTACTGCTCCCCATCAAACAATACACGCAGCAGCATATCCTATTAAAATAAACAAACTGACCAAATGACAACTGAGAAAAAGCTGTTAATCAGTTACCTATTAATGTATATTGTTCCATAACCTTAACCTACTTACCAGCTATTGGTCCACTTTGATTACAATTACTGTGAACAACAACACAAAGATAATATAGTTAAATTGAGATTAACAAATCCACAATGCTATCAGTTAACTAAATTGGTTTCTCACATAATTTTGAGGGAATATAGTTGGGGATCTTAAATCGAATGGATCATTCTAGTGCAGTCTGACAGCAAAATTTAATCGTATATGACAAAGACAAAATTGTTCATCATAAGTCCATTTGGTAGTAGAACAGAAGGACTTAAAATGTTTCTATCTTTGTATGAGTATAAGAGGACCTTTTTATCATAATTGGGAAATGACATGCTTAAAATTGTCTTGTTGTCATGCTGGGCGGAGCCCTGGCCGGGCACCTCCCTCTCTTCCTTGAGACTTTTGCCCTGTTTGTTCAATTTTAACTATACAGAACAGCTCGGAAAAGAAACTGCTTATGAGCTAATGACCGGAGATTTCACTCAGCAGTACGTGAGTGCGCATGCGCATCTACTAAGAAACGCAGCGGTTGCTGTGGGGATCGGTGCGTTACACACACAAAGTTTGAAAACTCCTGCACTATACAACTTCCAACGTCTCACAGTCACTGACTACAGTAGCATGAAAAGAGATTTCACTTCAGTGAAGGCGGCTCATTGCCCGCTGTATACATACGTGTCTCGCTGTGCATAAGCACCACTGTATAACTTTATTCGTCAGCGGGAGCGAGCGACAGTCCCGTGTGCGCTTTGTCATATTAGGCACCACTTTGGCACAGCAAATTATCATTTATCGTGGGAAACTAAAGCCACGCGGGGGCACCACTGCATTTGCCACTTTGCTGTGGTGGTATGCTTCAAGCTAATTAGCGATTAGCATGCTAATAAAAAGTGAAGTAAAATGCAACCACAACACAAGCAGCGTGCATTAATGTCTCGCCAGCATTCAGAATGAATACATAGTTAACATGTTAGCTACATACTGAAGGTGCATCTTAAGAGCTCATGTCGAACTTAGTAAATGTTAGTTAGCTGTAGGCTATGTATGTTGCATGTAGCTACTCGACCGGGTCATCCAATAAAGGGTTATATGTTCACAGCGTATCCTCAATCAACATCTATGAAATTATAAAACTTTTACTCTGCATATAGTTGTAAATACACCATCTAGGTTAAAAAAGGTTGACTCTGAAATTTTGACACTCCGTTTTTTACTGTCTACGTTCTTGCCTTTGATCACAATGAACTTGAAGAAGTGATTTTATCGCCACAAACAATGAAAATGCCAAATTTACATCGGAATCCTGACTCACCATCTCTGCTGCTTCATCAATTCTCTGTTTAGCTGGTGTGTATATGTGTGTGTGTGTGTGTGTGTGTGTGTGGCGCGTATGCTGGAATGCGTGAAACGTGACTCTGCCTTGGTCAATCATAATCGCTTACCTCGTTATTAACCCGCCTCCTCACTAGCTGTGAGCCAGGGGTGCGTTGTATTACATTACATTACATGTCATTTAGCAAATGCTTTTATCCAAAGCGACTTACAATGGAATTGAAATAAGGTGCTGTCCATGCAGGTATGTAAAGTGAAGTCATTGCGGTTACTGCAGCAACAGTGGTGTGAGGTTGCATTGAGGGTTCACCTAGAGTCTCAAATGTGAATAGCTGCCTAGGTCTGCTTTCCCTAGATGACCGCCTGACCAGATCGGTTTTGTCTAAAGGGTCTGAAAGCACATCATCTTGTCAGATTATCTGTACAAAAGTCCATCACTTACAAACAGTCTGTCTTTGCTGTTCTGTTTACTGTTCGTCGTGTGTCACTAGTCAGTACGGCATGTGTCTCTTTTAGTCTTATGATTTCCCCCACTGCTTCATCTTCTCTTTGGGCTTTGGCTAATTCGTCTCTACTGATTGCTGGAAGGGGTGCAGGGGGGTCTTGGTTGGCATTAGTGGCGAGAGTAAGTGCAGCTACCCAAGCCACCTCCCGTTCCTGAGCTGCTCTGTTCCCATTCCAGGTGGCCTGAACAACATCCTGTGATAACCCCTCAGTACACTCTACCTACATACTCATCAATGTTGAGGGGCATGCGAGATAATGTGTCAGCATCTACATTTGTCTTGCCAGGTCTGTACTTTATATCAAACCTGAAGTTGGAAAGTTCTCCAACCCAAAGGTGTCCAATAGCGTTAAGCTTTGCAGCGCTCATCACATAAGTCAATGGGTTATTGTCAGTATAAATAGTAAAGTGTGATGCGTAGCATAGGTAATCACTAAACTTCTCGCACACAGCCCATTTAAGTGCTAGAAATTCCAATTTTCCACTGTGCAAATGGTAATTCTTTTCAGCTGGCGTAAGTGTCCTAGAGCCGTAGCCTATGACTCCAGTGCTTTCTGATGGTCACCATTCCACTCCACAGATGTCTTGGATGAGAGCTGGGGGCCCTTGGTCTTTGCTTGGTGGGGTAGCACAGTTGATACACCAGGTTTGATTTTGAGGAGTTCATAAATTGGTTGTACAATGTGTGAGAAATCCTTAAGGTAGCTCCAATAGTAACTTAGGAACCCCACAAGACGTCTCACATCACCAACTGTTCTGGGGGTTTTCGCTGTAAGGGACTGCACAGCTTCAAGATTCTTTGGGTCAATGTGCACGCCTTCTGCCTAGACCAGGCGACCCACAGAAACAGTTCACATTTTTCACGCCATGCTTTTGAAGTGCCCTCAAGACTTTGCGAACTCCCTCAACAAGCTCCCTCAACAAGTTTTGGCATAGCAAAGGATGTCATCCAAATAGCAGGGATTACTCTGTCTTTCCGCCCTATTCTCAGGCGCCCCTGGGGTGCAACAGTTTTTTTGGTCTGGACAAAATGTGCAATAGTCTGGGCTGTGTCTTCAGGGATGGACAAGGCTCCTCCAAGCAGCTGAGTGAGAGTGGGGATCAATCTCTCCGGCTTTTCCTGGATCACTACTTCCACCACATTAAGTGGTAAGTACATTATCAGTGGCATATCCTGAGGTAAGGGACTCACATTGGCACATTAATAGACAGGTTGGGATACTCATTCCAGGTAAGTTCACTGTGATGATAACCCACTCCTCAAATGGAATGAGCTCTCCATTCACTGCATACACGTCCAGTTGGGTTTTATCCTGTGGTCACATTACTGGCGTTTTGAGTGGTGCTGGCAGAGTTCCTTGGCGGGCTCATCTTCGTTCAGCTTGGCTGCTGACATGGCGGGCTAGGGTTCAACACAGACCACGTTATCCTGTGTCCTAGGGCAATGCAGAGCTTCCTTAAGGAGCTGAACGTGCACAGGGAAAATCGTCCTGTGGCTAACATGGTGCTGCAGTTTCTGTACTGTGCTAGGCACAAGGAGAATTGACCTGTGGCCTATAAGTGGTCCCCACTACCTGTGTAGGCTGGGACAGGGCACGGGGAAAAACATCCGGTGACTAACAGTACCGCAGTTCCTGCGAACTGGACTAGGCGCAGGGAGAATTGACCCGTGGCCTGTAAATGGTCGCGGCTATCTTTGTGGGAGGGGACCATGCACGGGGAAAATCGTCCCGTGACTCACTAGCAGGGTGCAGGGGAAAGTCCGCCTGGCCTGAATAAATAAACAGCCACAGCTCTTTGTAGCTGGGCTGTGAACAGGGGAATGTCCACCCGTGAACTGGGCTGGTGCAGGGAAAGCTCAACCTGGCTTAAATAAATAACAACCACCGCTCTTTGTAGCTGCGTTGTGCATGCAGAAATGTCCTTCTACGACTCGCTAGACGCCACAGTACCTGTGAACTGGGCTAGGCACAGGGAAAGCTCAACCTGGCCTAACTAAAATAAACAACCACAGCTCTATGCAGTTGGGTGGTACATGGGGGAAAGTACTCCCGTGATTTACTAAATGCCACAGTTCCTATGAACTGGGCTAAGCGCAGGGAAAGCTCAACCTGGCCTAAATGAATAACCGTAAGCAACTGTGTTAGCTAAACTGTGCGCAGTTATTGTGTCGGTTATGTTTAACTAACTGCTTAAGAGGTGTATCAGAGCTCAAACCACTTAGCACACAATATTAAAAGTATTCAAATCTGATCCAATTATCACGATTGAATGGCATGGTGACCACCAACAATCGGGCACCAGTCAATATCTTAGCCAGTTAACAATTTCCACCAGGTTTTGGAGATAGACATCCCGAAACCGGTTAAAAATTTAAACAAGCTAAGGTAACAGGCTAACACACAGGACAATTTTTAGCAGGTTTCGGTGATAGACCTTAAGAAACCAAAAATCATAATAAGCTAGGTTAGCATGCCAACATGCTAACACACACCAACACACACTAACACATGCTTAGCAGTAGCAATACATTTGGTTAACCCAGCAGTCAAATTCAAGGAATTTAGGAAGCAATACTCCAAAAATTCTGGAAATTTAACACAATATCTTGTGTTTTGTACATGTACAGTTGATATATTTGAGACCCTCACACGGGGAAACATTATGTTGGGGATCAACTATAGTGGCAATAATTTGATTGATAAAAATAAAATAATTTAAAAAATAATAAAATATTTTATTTAAATATTTTGAAAAATTAATTAAATGTTAATAAATTCTAGAACGGGGCACCACCCTGAAAACAATCCTTACTTTGTTCACAAGATATTCACATACAATGGTGTTTTGTCACCTCCAAGTACTCCCCCTATACACCTATACACAGAAGCTTGCATACAAGTGAGTGCACAGGACAACAACAACAAGTTATACAAAACACAGTTAGCAGAGGGATACACACATGAACAATCATTTCATCCCAGGGTCCAAATTGTTCATTTAACCATCTGTCAGTCAGTCATCATCTAACCGCTTTATCCTCCACCAGAGGGTCGCAGGGGGTGCTGTGCCAATCTCAGCTACATCGGGCGATAGGCGGGGTACACCCTGGACAGTTCGCCAGTCCATCGCAGGGCCACACACAACTAGAGACAAACAACCATTCACTCTCACTCTCACACTCACTCCTATGGTCAATTTAGAGTGTTCAATTCACCTAATCCCCACATTGCATGTTTTTGGATGGGAGGAAGCTGGAGAACCCGGAGAGAACCCACGCACACACAGGGAGAACATGCAAACTCCATGCAGAAAGGCCCTTGTTCCAACCGGGGCTCGAACAAGGGTCTTCTCGCTGCAAGGCGAGCGTGCTAACCACTACACCACCGTGTGTCCCCATTTAACCATCTGTTGAAAGTAAAACCTTATTTATATTCAGCGTGCAGAACATGTGTCCAGATATTCGCTGTTGTCCAGTTTCCCATCCACCACATATAGCCATGACACGATCCTTTAGGCTAAGGTGATCGCATGCCTCATTGTCTGCGTCGATGCCGGAGTGAGCTGTTTCCATACGAGTGCGGTAGTCAGCTGCTAATTCACCCTCCTCTTGTTTTATGTTGTGGATCTCTGACAACACACTCTTAAGGGGAAAGCAGCACACACAGCTTCAGCCAGGTTGACCATCATGTCGTTGAACCGCACTAATTCAATGGCTGGGGATGTCGACCAGTTGGCCGCTTGGATGTTGGCCCATCTGAGTTTAAAACACCTCCGACACACAGCTTCTACCTCCTCTTCATCCGTTGGCCGTGGCTGTGGATTTGGGAATGTCAACATAGGCATCTGGTGCACGTGTCTTTGTCCCCTTGACTCCTGAGCCAGTAGTCAAAAGAAGCTGCTAATGGAGAAGAGACATTTCTGGGAAAGGCAATGGTTGAGTCATAATATCAATTCAATTCAATTTTCAATTCAATTTTATTTGTATAGCGCCAAATCATAACATACATTATCTCAAGGCACTGTACATAGACAACATCAAGGAGAGCAGAGAACCCCAACAGTTCACACAATGAGCAAGCACTAGGCATCAGTGGAGAGAAAAAACTCCCTCTTAACAGGAAGAAATCTCTGACAGAACCAGGCTCAGAGATTTGCGGTCATCTGCCTTGACCGATTGGGGTGAAAGGAAAAATGGGGGACAGTGGAGAGGTGGGGGACAGAAAATGGGGGGAGAGAAAGGACAAGAGGGACATGAGGTAGAGACAGAAGAGAGAGGGAGACCAGCAGCAGATACACAACAACTGTATCAGGTTACAAGTTTATACAGTTACTGATATCGACTTTTTAATTACAAAATAATAATAATGGTGATGATAAGCGTAGCCTCGAAAACTGGATCTTGATCCTGCAACCTGCATGATGAGAACAGAGAGAGAGAGAGGGAAGGAAGGAAAGACACAAACTAGGGAGAGAAAGAGACAAGGTTAATGACATATAAAAAGTCATAATCAAATCCTGAGTGTGAGAGAGTGAATGTGCGTGTACCACAGGAAAATCCCCCAGCAGTTTAGTTCTATAGCAGCATAACTAAGAGATGGTCCAGGTTTACCTGAACCAGCTCTATAAGCAACTATAAGTTTTATCAAAAAGGAAAGTTCTAAGTTTAACTTTAAATACAGAGAGAGTGTCCGCCTCCTGACCTATCATTGGAAGCTGGTTCCACAGGAGAGGAGCCTGTTAACTGAAGGCTCTGCCTCCCATTCTACTCTTACAGACCATTAAGTGCTTTATACGTGAGGAGGAGGATTTTAAATTTAATTCTAAACTGTACGGGGAGCCAGTGTAGAGAAGCTAACACTGGAGTTATGTGGTCTCTCTTTCTAGTTCCTGTCAGAACTTGTGCTGCAGCATTTTGAATTAACTGAAGGATTCTAACAGACTTGTTAGAACATCCTGATAATAAGGAGTTACAGTAATCTAATCTAGATGTAACAAAAGCATGAACTAGTTTTTCAGCATCCTGTAAAGACAGAATGTTTCTAATTTTCATAATGTTCCGCAGGTGGAAGAAGGCTGTTCTGGAAATTAGTTTTATGTGTGAATCAAAAGACATTTCCTGGTCAAAAGTAACTCCAAGGTTCCTCACAGTGGAACTGGAAGCCGGGGGATGACTCTGACTATGTCCCTCCTGACTCAGAGGACAGCGGCAGGGAGGACATCCACAGACTGCAGAAGGAAGCAAAGATATTTCTGCATGGCAGGAAGTAGACGTCCACTTCCTGTTTGTGTTTCAGGTTTTTGGGGGTTTTTTTGGACTTTGATTTTCAAGTTAGAGCGCACTTCCTGTTTAAAATGGCGACTACCTGTTGGGTGAAAGGTGTATCCGTAAACCTGTTCAGGGGAAGGTCCCTTGACTCACATATCAAGTTCCGTGCAGATCGGACATTGTTAGACTTTACTTCCTGTTTTGGGAGTTCTACTTCCTGTAGGGAGGTCATCCTTTTACAGACATATTTAGGACAGGTCTGCAGTCCCAAATATCAAGTTTCAAGTGGATACAAAAATCCCTGTTAGAGCAGCATGAAAAACTGTAAATGTAATTTTGTCTGCCGTCACCAGGGGGACATGGAATATTTTCATATAGATTTGTTCAGGGCCGTACTATCATCTAGCAAGTTTGGTTCGGTTTGGACCAGGAATGGCAAAGTTGTAACAGTTTGGTTTTTTAGTATTTTCTACCACCACCAGGAGGCGCTGTTTTCAAAATGTATTGTTTTCAGCAAAAGTCGTCTTCAGCAACTGCCTATCATCAATCATAGGAAGTTTGGTTGGGATCGGACCTTCCATCGCGAAGTAAGAGTTTCGCTTTTTGTTGTGAAAAATATGAATTAACGCCAAATTTGGTGCCCCCATCTCGTACACAATGCGACATTTAAAAAAAAAGTTTGATAAGCTCCTCAACTTGTTCACAGTGACCTCACCAAGTTTAAAGGTCATCACACAAGAACTCTAGGACGAGTTCATTTAAATACCAGACGTTATATTGTCTGCTGTCACCTGGGGGCGCTGGTTTTGAAAGTGAATATTTTCATATAGACGTCTTCAGTGCCGGACTATCATCAAGCCTAGCAAGTTTGGTCTCGACTGGACAAGGATTTGCGAAGCTGTGACAGTTTGTTTTTTTGTCGCCCATTACCATGGCAACATGATGTAACGATAGGCCATCATATTGTCGCCCATTACCATGGCAACATGATGTAACGATAGGCCATCATATTCAGCACACATCATCTACCAGTTTTGAGTTTGATCCAATAATCTCTCTAAAAGTTATTCCCGAAATCGTAAAAGTAACTCTTTTTTTTAATTTTCTGCCACCACCAGGAGGCGATGTTTACAAACTTGACAGTTTTTGCATAGGCATCTTCAGCAAGGGCCCATCATCGATCGCCACAAGTTTGGTTAAGATCGAACCTTCTATCGCAAAGTTATAAGAGTTTCGTTGTGCGTTGCGAGAAATTCTGAATTTTCACCAAATTTGCCGCCCCCTATCTTGAAAACCATGATACTTATTAGAAACCTTTTGATAACTTAAGCTCCTCAACTTGTCCACAGTGACCTCACCAAGTTTGAAGGTGATTCCATGAAAGCTCTAGTAGTAGTTCATTCACATACCATTGCTGCGAAATGGCCAAAATAGGCAAAAAATGGCTCTAACTCTAGCGATTACAATAGGGTTCTTGCAACCTTGTTGCTCGAACCCTAATAATCCTTACGGTTTCAATAGGGTTCTTGCAACCTTGTTGCTTGAACCCTAATAAAGGTGCATTTTAACTGTTACAGAAGCACAGAGAAGCATGAAAGACTGCAACTCTGTGTCCTTGGTCTCAGCTCTGGATTGTCATGGGTTTCTAATAAACTCTCCTAAACTTCTAGCGCCAAACGTATCATATGTGATACATGAGTTTTTGAGCCCTCCACATGAGCAGTGTGACATTTTTTTCCCTGAAAAACCCGATGTATACGATTATATACATGCAGTACACGGATAATCCACCAGAGGGCAGTAATCTGCTCACTAGAGGGCTTTCCAGCCATGCTACAAGACTGCCATTAACCAAGAAGTGGTCACATGTGGTATTTGCAGAAGAACTTTGCCAATTTTGAAAAGGTTAAGGTAAGATTTTTTTTTTTTTTTGTGAAACATCAATAGGAACAGTTACTGGGTTGATGCAATGTGAAATTACTTAATATTCCATGATCTATGGTTTAATAAAACCGTGTTAAAAATGACGTATCAAATTTGATACAGCGGGTGTATAAGTTCATGCAACTCTAAATCAGTCAATTGTCATTTTACTGTATTTCATGCATTATAAATAACATCAAGCAACATACAGTCTTTTTATTTTTCAAGTAAACTAATTAAATGTTTAAATTACATCATTTGGTCTGTTCGGAGCAATAAATTAGATATGCAACTTGCTGTATCATGATGATTGATGACTAGTTGGGTGTTGCAATGGTATGACTGATTTTCACTAAAAACTGACCAATTCAAAGAAGAAACACACAATGATCTGTTTTTTGTATGCATGTGTGATTTAGATGGCAAAAAAATACAGTGTTGAAGATGCTCTGAAGATGATTATGGACCCATCCATAATCATCTTCAGAGCATCTTCAACACTGTATTTTTTTTCAAGTGACTTTGAGCAGCTCGGGGAAGATGATGAGGATGAGGAGGATGAGGAATGGACCCCTACTGCAAGGATTGGGGAAAACCCAGATAGTAGTGATGATGAGGAATAGGAAAACCCAGATGGTAATGATGATGATGATGAAGGCCCAGAGGTCCCAGAAGAGGACACAACACCAAAGCAGTTGGCAAGGGGCAAAGTGAAAAAGGAGTATCGGTGGAGAAGAAAACAGTTTGAACCTCCATCTGTTTGTGGAATGTGTTGAGGAAGACTCTGAAGAGAGGCTTGACTGGACACCATACATGTATTTCAAAGATTTTGTGACTGAGGAAATGCTACAGTATATTGCAGAAGAAACAAACTTGTACAGTGTGCAGACAAATGGAAAGTCAGTGAACACAATTGCCCAAGAAATTGAGCAAATTCTGGGTATATACATGCACATGGGGTTAGTACAGATGCCCAACGTACGAGCTTACTGGGAGATGGAGACCTACATAATGGTTCCCAGACCAGCCATTGTTGACACATACAGCAGGTTCATGGGAGGTGTTGACCTTCTTGATATGCTTTCTGCACTGTACAAGTTCAACTTCAGATCCCGAAGATGGTACAGATGTACCATCTTCGGGATCTGAAGTTGAACTTTAACGGTGTGCCACCAAATATATCTATATTTGGTGGCACCGTTACAGTGGCATTAATCAATGCATGGATCCGCTACAGAAGAGACCTGGAGAAACAGCAGCCCAGGCAGAAAGCCCTGCCCCTTCGAAGGTTTCAGGCTTCTGTTGGCATTGCTCTCACAAGCGCAGGAAAGGTCAAAAAGTGTGGCAGACCACTGTCCTCTCCAGAAGCAACGCCAACCCCTCCCCGGAAGAGGAAAACCCCTGAGCTGCCCCCTGATGTGAGAAAGGATGTCCTTCATCATTTCCCAACGTGGGAAACCCGACAGAGATGCAAGCACTGCGTAGGCCACTTTGCCCATGTGTACTGTAATAAATGCAGAGCGCATCTTTGTCTGAACAAGGACAGAAACTGTTTTCAAGCCTACCATCACTCAAAATTGAATTGAATTGAATTGAATGACTTTATTCCTCCCCCAGGGGGGAAACACACATTCACAACAGCTCAGTTAAGAAAGGTGAGAATCGAATAAAAGTAAAAATAAGAATAAAAATATAGAATAAAAATAAAAATAAAAATAAGATAAAATAAAAATACAATACAATACAATAGTAAGACAAAATTACCAAAAGATAAAAAGTAAAAAAGATAAAATTACAGTGGGTGGAGTGTGTTCTCCATGATGGAGGACAGTCTGGATAACGTCCTCCTCTGTCCCACCTCCTCCACCGATTCCAGCGAGCAGCCCAGGACAGAGCCGGCCCTCCTGACCAGCCTGTTCAGTTTCTTCCTGTCCCGGTCCGTGCTGCCCGCTCCCCAGCTAACCACAGCATAGTGGATGGCAGAGGCCACCACAGAGTCAAAGAAAGTGCGGAGTAGAGGTCTGCACACTCCGAAGGACCTCAGTCTCCTCAGGAGGTGGAGGCGACTTTGACCCTTTTTGTAGAGGGCGTCGATGTGAGTGGTCCAGTTTAGTTTGATATTGAGGTGAACACCCAGGTACTTAAAATTATCCACCAGCTCGATGTCCGAGCCCTGGATGCTCACCGGTGGGTGTGGTGGGGTCCTTCTCCGGAAGTCGATCACCATCTCCCTCGTCTTTCCGGTGTTCAAGCACAAGAAGTTGCTCTCACACCAGTCCACGAAGTTTTTGATGACCGACCTGTACTCCAGTTCGTCCCCCTCAGACACGCAGCCAACAATGGCTGAGTCATCGGAGAACTTCTGGAGGTGACAGCTGCTGGTTGTGTACCAAAATAAAAAGGTTGTGAACAGCAAAATGAGTAAAAATAACTGAGATGTTATGTCTTACAGACTTCCACCCTGCCAGTTCCATTGTTGCATTGTTTTTGTTGGATCTGTTTGTGTATTTTTTGTCCAAGAAAAAAATAATCTTTGAGCATTGTGACCCGCTGTATAAAATATGATAAATTAAACTCCTATATGGAATTTTTTTTTTCAGAAGGACCACTAAAGGCTCCAGTTTCAAAGAATTTGAATTTTCTGTCAATTTTTTCATGGTTTGGGCTTTACAGGGATAAGAGAGCTGCTCTGGACGCCGTCTCTCCTCATGAGACCAGGTTTCCCCCAGAAGGTTTGCCAGTTATCTAAAAAAACAATGTTGTTTTCAGGACACCACTTTGACAGCCAGCGATGTCATCACTGGTCACATTGGGGAGAGGGCCAGAGAAGATTACGTTGTCCAACATAGATTTAGCGTACCTACACAACAGACTCAACATTAACTTTTGTGTCCTCCGATTAGCATAATCGGGTGTCATTACTGCTGACAAGAATCAGACATGACTTTACTAAATGTACGATTATCTGTAGCCAGCAGTTTCAGATAAGACTCTATGTCGCCCGCTCTGGCCCCTGGAAAACACCTGACTGTGGTCGTTGGAGTCGCTATTTTCAAGTTCCTCAGGATAGTGTCACCAATTACCAGAGTTGGTTTCTCAGCCTGTGTGGTGCTCAGAGGGGAAAACTTGTTTGAGGTGTGAACAGGTTGGTGGTGGACAGGACTCTTAGGCTTAATACTACACCTCTTATTACAGACAGTCACCCAGCTGCCCTGTTTGTCTCCCTGCTGCATGGGAGCTGCTGAGGGAGCTAAAGCTATGTGGTCCGCACTGACGAAAGGGGACTGGGCACAGCCTGTTCTCACTGTTTCCCTCAGGGAAGAGGTACAGGTCCATCCAGGCCCGCACCTCTAGGTTTGCAAACACCTTTTATCCAAGTACAATAAGAGTGCTTAACCCTAAGTAACTCTTCCAATCTGTAAGTGCAATATTCTTACACTTCTTATCAGTGCAATATACACACCTCACATATATCTAATGTTGTACAGTATGTATTGTATGTACTGTAAACGTGAAAGTTTCCTCTCCCTTTACCAAGTTCAATATATAAAATAACATCCATCCACTCTGCTGTACAATGTACTGTATGCACTATCTACTAAGCAACCTACTTCCCAATAAAATCCATTCATTCTGCCATGGCTCTTTTATATGAGGCTGTAGCATCTCGCTCATGGATGGCGTCTTGCAATATTTCTGTCTGAATGACAGACAGAAGGGTGGCCACACACTTTGGATAAGTAAGATGCATGGTGTAAGTAGTAAGCCATCAGATAAAGCAGACCTTCACTGAGATTTTCCTTTGGGAATGTGGTGTACGGTGTTCCAATGGCAACAACACAGCAGGACCCATTAAAGAGTAAAACAGGGCTGGAGAGAGGAAGATAGAGGAATCTTCTGTTGGCTAAAGCATAAAGGGAAAACATTTTTTAATATCTTCATGAAAAAAAATTACTAAATTGGTTCTACAGTTGAAAATGTTGAAAACCACTGTGTGCACCAATTTATCTGCAAGTACAGACATTGTTAAAGTGTTTAGACCACACACACTTGAAAGACTGGATAGACTATTGACATATTCGTATATAGACACTGTGTGATGAATACAATAAAATGTGAACAAACTCTCACCTGAAGGACATGGAGCTATGCCTCACTGGCGTGTCCCAGCTTTTTGGGTGGTGCAGCTGGTGATGGAAAGAGTGTGGGAAGTGCCCTGTAGAGTGCTATGACAGATTCTGCTACAACAGAATAAATCAATTATTAGTTCAAACTAAGCTACCTGTCGCTGAAGGGAATAATCAGTGTTGGTTCCACAACTGTGGAAAGAGCTTGAGAGTGTATTTGTGACAAATGACTTACTGGCATCCAGAGTCATGGGTGGCTTCATAGCTTTCTTCCAAACTGCGTAAAATTGCACCTTGGTGCAGAAGTCTTCCCATCTCTTCTTAACTTCCTCAATGAATTTGTGGTTACCATTGGCCAAGATCCTCTGCAGCTCACCCATTACCTACAATACAGGCAATTAATTGTTAAAACCAGCAACCTTCTTTGCTTTGTGAATGTGTCTTGTTACCAAGCTAATCACTTACATGATGAAGATCTTTGAAACATGGATAGGCATCCAGGATCTTTGTTGGCCTCTCCTCTTCTTTTAGGGCACTGTCAATAAAGGCTCTGCGTGATTGAAACTCAAGATCAATGATCTGGGAGACAGCATCTTGGTTGGGTTTTGGTTTCTTGTACATGTCCTGCAGAGTCTTGTAATGTCTGGCTTGAACTATGGGACTATCCTTGTCCGCTGAAATGACAGAAATTAGTAAAAGGTATCAGACATGTTTATAGGAATATATATGAATTTCAGCCAGCATGTGTAACATGAAACCATATCTAACATTCTTGGAGAACAGTAGTACTAAAAAGATAAGATGACAATCTGCAAAATATATTAACATAGAGTAGTGTATGTCATTAGACATTGAGCCAAGTGTGGTCTTGGCCAAATGAAGATCTGTCACATCACAAAACGTCCCTAATAAAAGCTGTAAAATATCTGTATTCTTACTTTCACTTCCATCATTATTGTCAAAACAACATGTTACTCTATACACTTACGTGAACAGTGGCCATCATCAGAACTGCTCCCAGTTTGATGCAAAATAATGGTCGATCCACCACTCGAGTCTGCATCATCTTCTTCCTGGTCAATTGTTGAGAAGTCAATGGACCATCTTTTCTTAGTCTGGCCCCTCTCTGGTGTTGGCCCCTGCCTCTTTTGTGGGGACTTGATATTCTGCAGCCTCTTGTGAAGATTATTGCATATGGTCATCTGTAGAAAATAAAGTCACAAATAAACATCAGTCTTAATACAATAAATACATTTAGATTAGGCTTCTATAATTATCTTAAGAAAAAATATACCACACATTTTAGTCACTTACATGTTTTACAGTGTTGCCTTTATCCTGTAGCATAGGATAGTACTCCACAAGTCTTCTAGCCATTGCAGTGAGTTCATGCTTGGAAGGGTACCTGACCTCCTCTCTCTGCTGGCTTGCTCTCAAGATAGAAATCATACTGGTGACAGTGTTCCTCACTAGCCTGCATCTCAGCTCTTTGGACATCACATCTCCCTCTTTGCCAGCTTGGACCATCTCAACGTAGTGTTTACGAGCTTGCTCCAACTCACTGTCTGTGTAGACCACATATTCTGGTGGACTGGGAAGTTGTAGTGTCTTCTTTGGGCTTTTCTTCACCAAAGTAGTTGATGTGTGGGGGCTAATTGGTGACGCCCCTCTAGTTGAATGCAAAGCTGTTTCACCACCTTTAGCTGGTAGGGTAGGATTCTCATCCTAAACAAAGAAATTAGTTTAACAACATACATGATTGGAAACAACATGACTTCTGCAAATTGTTTTCAGAGCAAAAAAGAAGACAAATTACCTCGAGGCTAATAAGAGCCCATACTTGTTTCCTCCTGAGAAAGTTTTCTGGTCCAGGAAGAAGGTCTCTCAAGTCGTCACAACTAAGGGTGTGGAGCAAGGCCTCATCTATGTTGGCAGCTAAACAGATAAAAACATTTTTACATTTACACTTAGATGGGCTTCTTGCAATTTTATCTTTGTCCATGTATAAAATATTAATATTATCCCAGCTTTCTCTGGGACCTTAAGTAAGACACATGTGCATGAGATTTGAGTCAAAGCACTGTTTTTTCAAACAGTGAAACAACCTCTAAATTGAACTTCAAAAATGTCTGTAAGTCACTAGTAAATCATAATCAGCTTTAGGAACGTTGTCAAAATTAAACAGGCGCTGACCATCCTATTTTTGAACATGAAAAGGAATTGGGCCCTGTTTTTGAAGTATCAAATATGGAGTACATTCAAAAAAAGATTAGAGATTTTTTGGGGATTGATGGCATACAACATGTAGTCTCAGTAAAGTGGCATATTCTAAATGGTAACAAGTACATCAGTCAAAGGTCTCTAATAATCACCAATGCGAATGAGACGGAACCTGTCTTTGGACTTGTAAAGAAAATTTATGTGGAAAACAATTGTATTGTTTTGAATATCAAATTTTTCAGACTGTGGGTTTGAATAGAACCTTTTTGGCATATGAAATTGCTGTACCCAATCTTGCCCAAGCAACAAAGATAATAGATGCTGAAAAGCTTATTGATCATACATCATATTACCATGTGAGTTACAATAACAGTGTGTATGTTTTGATAAAGTATAACCTTGAAGATGTCATTACACTTAAAAATGGTAATGAATAATCTCAATGCATGAGGTGTGGTAGGACTGTGTTAAATTTAATCTGGTGATGTGTCTTGTTTAGCTGCAAATAAATGTTTTGATGTTGACACAACAATGGTTGAATTGTGTGATTTAACATATGACTTTGCTGGGTAGTCTTGAAGCAAGTTTTTATGGATAGAAATAGTCTTAAAGGATACATTCTGGCTTGAACGGTTTCTCTGAAGATTATTTATCTTGATGTGCTGATAAAAAAACTAAATTTAAGATTTTCTAACTTAATAATTATAAAAAGATGAATATTCTTAAAACAATCTTAATAATCTTACACAATTTGCCCTTACATAGTATATTACTCTCAAAACAAGGACATTAAGATTGTATAGCTCGATATAAGATTGAAAGTCTTGGTTAGATTGGGAGTTTTTGCTGTGCACATGTGTCACATTGTTAGGGGCTCAATTCATCCTGACGGTCAAGACACAGCTGTGCATTCACACTGTGAATCTGTGAATATAGTAGAGAAGACGTTCATGAATAACCATCCATAATCTGTGTGGCGCTGTCTTTACTGTGAACTTCAAGTGGCAGTCACTCATTCATCATCCTCACGCTGACACCTACTGGCGAAAAACGGTATTGTTACTTGAATTATTGCTGTTTTGTTTTGTTTTTTTACAGATGACACGCCTTTGAAATGATATACGCAAGAAAAATAATGGATCAATGACCGGAACATTGTTCAAATCAGGCAGTCCCTTCCAAGTTGGTTCCTCTCTCTCTCTCTCTCTCTCTGTCTCTCTCTCACACACACACACACACACAGACACACACACACACACAGTCTCTCTCACACACACACACATGGTCTCACACACACACTCACAGTCTCACACACACAAACACACACACACACACATTTTGGGGGGCAGGTGCTCTTGAGGTGGGGAAGTGTCAACTAACTGGGTTGTCATTGATGGGTAAACTCCCCTGTTTAAATGTTAGTTTAGTATTTTGGGCAACACCATGTTAGTTTTTGAAACCAGAAACAACCAAAGTTGGAAGGGGTGGAGCCTGAAAGCTTGTGCACTACATATTCACCTATAACTGCAACTACAAAATGCAGAGCCGTCAATCACACACAGTGTCCATGCCCTCCAACACATTCTCTGCATCCTGATCTATTTGACTTTAAAAGTGAAATTAAATTTATATTGTGGACATGCAGCTCTACTGAAGAGGAACTAAGACCATAAACCCTTTAGAACAATGTTTGCACTAACTTTTTACTAGGAGCACAGTAGCCCCTATAACTGAACATTTTAGGAGAGCAAGCAGAACATTTAGGGGCGCACACCTTAAATTGACTTGCAAAGCATATATTCACATTTCCTCTCATTTTCTCTGTATTACTGATCAATACTTTGATAATAATTGCAGAAATTGCAATGTGCTGTTTAGAATTCACAGTGAATTTATTGTGCAATTTATTGTGTTTGTTGAAGAATAAGATCACATAAGAGACATTAAGTGTACAGAAAATACAGTACGATTATTAACTAGTGCTTGAAGTCGCCCGGTAGTGTCCAGTACACAGTACCGGCACTTTTTAATTTGACTATTTCAAGTACCGGCACTTATATTTGCCGCGACAGTAGCTCAGTGGTCGACTTTCAACTCAAAGATTGTGGGTTCCTGACTACACTATTCTAGGCCTGCCAGCAGTGTGTGAATGGGTATGAAAGATGAGTGATAGAAAAATGTGCTGCACATAGATGTGCTGTATCAAAGTGTAACAAAGTTCTTGTGGTTAAGCAGTCTAGCCAACAATATCAGGCAGGAATGTCTGTTAAAAGGTTTATTTCTATCAGAACAAAGATGCAAAGATGAACAGATGCATAGGCACAATCCCAAGTAGTTCAGATCAACCCTTCATCTGACATTTCGTTGTGCAATACCAGTTGTTGTATAACAATAAAGATGTTTTCCTTTCCTAGTGCTTTCAATGTGCCAGTTAACATAGATGCCTGCAAACCAAGAAACAACAGAGCCCACCCGTCTGACTTGCAATTGCCTCTTAATTGGACTGACCACTACAAGCCAGCATGTGAGCTGTGTGCAGAGGGGGCGTTGTCTGTCAGTCTCATATTCAGTTCAGACTGGTAATCTGACATACTCAGATGTCCTCAAGTGTACTTTTGCTCCCCATTATGTTTCTCCCACTTTCTGCCATATAATTTTTTTATTGGTGTTCCTTCATCTTTTATCTGTCTGTAGAATGTGGTCCAGCGTGTTTCAAAAGCACATACTCATAATACGGTTATTTCTGATATAATAAAAGTAAACATAGAGCTGGCAATTTGAGGCTTGAAAATATCAGAGGACCATGCACAGAAGGGATTAAGCTGGGATATTGCCAGTATCCTGGACTCTTTTGCTCAAAACAAGATCAATTGATAAAGTTAGGTTGCCATGGAGATTTATTCTCTGAAGCTCTTCCAGACCAGGGTAAGAGCCAGTAGAGCTTAATCCTGCTGATGATTCCATTTGGTCAGCTGTCACTCTTATTGGTAAATAATTGAATTAACCCCCATAAAAATATTATGCTGTATGTCATTCAAACAAGTAGCTACATCTTATATTATTTTGACTGTAATCAATTTTACAATCATTCATGCCTATGGTGGTCATTATTAGACCACCGTCATTCAGGTCAGTAAGAGGTTTGATAATATTCTACATATATTATTGCATTATTTGAGTTAAAGGTTCCAGAAAAAACAAAACAAAAACACTGAATGCTGCCATTGTGAAAGGTCAACTATTAAGAAACCAGTACATTTGAAATAAGTTCACTTAATTTTGAGTCGTTTTGGTGCTAACTTTCATGAACAATAGTGGTGTCACTCTTTCCATGTGCATTTTATTAATTTGGCACAGGACGTAGTTATCTCCCTAAATAATGTTTAGTTCACTAGACATTCAAGAAACTGGGATGATGACATCATATTTAAGAACGAGAAAGAGAAAAACACTGATTTCATATACTGATTCACATCTTGTTTTACAATAGATACACCTTGTGTAGGAGTGACACAGGCAGTGGCAGATTTACGTTTCCTGACGTCTTAATTTGTGCTCATCTAAAGTGAAACAAAACCCTGAATTCTCATTTACACTAAAACAAGGCCAGACCAAACGTTTCACTCCCAGGGCTGGAGTATGCCAGATGTAATATTATTAGATATTAATGTGGATGTTATGCAAGAATTTGATGCTCAAGCCTGTTTTCTTTGTGTATTAGCTTAATGACTCTGTCCTGCCAGTGCTGCCAGTGCTGGATGATCTTACACTGGATGATCTTACCCTGAGCCTCGAGAATCTGATGAAGGATCTGCTCAGACATCTACACAGCATTGTCCATTTGCTGTGGGAACACAGACACATGCACACAAAAGCGTCTTATTATGCCAAACTGCTGCAAAAATGAACAAGCTAAATGAACAAGTAAAACACAATTTGTAGTTTTTTACCTAACTTTGGAAGATCTGGATAGAGCACCGCCCCCTCTGCCTTGAAGACAATTTTGTCATGGTGGTCAACTGCAACAAAAAATACTCAGGGGCCCAGAAAGCAATTTTCCCGTTGACCACAATGGTAAAAGAGACGCCTATAAAACTGTTCACAGGACACCTCGAGACATGGACATAGGCATGAATAGATCTTTATATTCTATATTTTTAATTAATGGAGTTTCATATTTGAAAAACCTTCCTAAAGGCCATAACAAGCCCAGAAACATCTTATTTCTCTGACTGACGTCACAGCTGAGTACGGGCACAGCAAAGTGCGGTCATGTGGCGTCGCAGGAACGGCACTACTGTCAGGGAAGCGTACGATGTGAAAACTTTACGAGAAATGTGAATAAATTAAGGCAATTAGCAATTTTCTTTTACATTTTTAACGCGCAGAGCAAGTCGAGAACACGGACAGCTCGTTCACATAGCCGAAAGGCTATAAGGGTAACACTACTGCGCATGCTCATGCTCTACACAACCCGGAAATAAACGTGGAAGTCAGAAACTTTTTTGGCATATGCGCTGGGTGAGCAACTCCATAGGAATGCGGAGCTCTATCGAGTTCTTATAATACATCCATGGTTTAGATCCGTTTGCTAATAACCAACACAATTAGGTGAGCTAACAAACCACATAATTGTTAGCTACATTTACACGTGCATATATTATTATTAACTATATTTCGATTAATTTGTGTGTGTGTGTGTTTAAATACATGTGTATGTACATATGTATTTTCAATGGGTGAAAAAACGTAGTTACTGTAATTATGCTTTTCATTAGCATGCTAGCAACAGCTCTTTAGCTACCTGGCCTGCTAAGTTTAGCTCATTATAATAATGTAAAATTTCACTTACCTCTAAATTTTTGAGCACCTTCCTGTGACATGCCTTGGTCAGAGACTGATGCTGCAACTCCATTACATGTTCATCCACCTGCTGAGCAGACACTAACCTGTTAACGTTTTTTATATTAATCCGCTGCTGCTGTGGTGGGGAATTAAATTACTTGGCTGAAGTGTGATGATGGTCGATAATTAAAGCTACAGTAGTAGCTGAAATAAACCGCCCCTTTTTTATTGAACTTTGACCCATGATTACTCAAAAAGTACACAGTACAATTTCAATGAAAGAGAAATCATAAATTAATAATACAAAAGAACTTCATATTTCTTGTGTATGAAGTACAAGAGGTACTGAGCACAACGAAAGTCAATTCATAAACTAATAAAAGGATGTATACATCTTTAAAAAATGGATGATTGCCATGTTTTGTTGTGCAAAAAGTAAGTTTTGACCCTGGATTACTCCAAAGGTATACAGCATAAGTACTTCAATTTCTTGCCTATCGTAAACAAGTGGTACTGAGTCCAGTGGAAGTCAAACCATAAACTACGAAATAAAAACAAGGATTTTATTCTCCGTCAATGCAAATCACTACATATAGAATATCATATGTCATTGTAGCCAATGATGTTATACTAACAATTCGGTAATGCAAACTAAATCATTCTCATTCACACTTCAACAAGGTGAGCTTAACATGATTTTCTTTTTTCAAAAAAACACAAAATATTTGTTTCCAAAATAACTTTAACATAATTTAGTCTTCCCACCTTTTTTTTTTTTTTTAATCAAAGAAGTGTTGTTTCACACGGTGTTGTAGTGGTTAGCACTCTCGCCTTGCAGCAAGAAGACCCGGGTTGGAACAAGGGCCTTCTTCATGGAGTTTGCATGTTCTCCCTGTGTGTGTGTGGGTTCTCTCTGGGTTCTCCGGCTTCCTCCCACAGTCCAAAAACATGCAATGTGGGGATTAGGTAAATTGGACACTCTAACTTGACCATAGGAGTGAGTGTGAGAGTGAATGGTTGTTTGTCTCTATGTGTGTGTGGCCCTGCGATGGACTGGCGAACTGTCCTGGGTGTACCCCGCCTATCGCCCCATGTAGCTGAGATTGGCATAGCACCCCCCGCGACCCCCCGCGAGGATAAAACGGTAAATGATGACTGACTGACTGACACATGTGTTGAAAGTGTCTTCTTCTTTTACCTTGCCATTACAAAAGGCCCAAAAGTTCAACAACACATAACAAAAGTCTTTCTGCCAGGCAGGCGGACATCTGACCCGAGCTGACCTGGTCGGTTCATCAGACGGTGGTGCGGCAGAGACGGGGGACGCAGAGCAAGTGTCCTTCAGGTCCGCGGTGGGCCTTGGGGACATGTGAGTGTGAATGGGGAGGGTAGGGGTAACCGGGACGGACTCAGGTGGGGCCAATACTGGATCAGGGGCGGAGAGAGTTCTTGGACTAACCTCGCCATCAAACTTCTTGACATGAGCAGCATTTCTCATGCAAGCTGGGCTATCAGGTTTTTGGACAGCATCCCCTTGCTTGTCAATCACTTCATAAGGTTGCACCTCAAAGTTTTGGATCGAGTTTGTTGGTCTTGTGCAGGTTTTTACAGAACACAGTGTCTCCTGGTTTTATTTCCTGATCTTTGGCTCCTCTCCTGTGGTTAGCGGCTATATTGCGCTTCAACTTGTGAATAGCATCTTTGTCATGGATGTCCTCCTGGAAAACAGAAGCTTGTCCCGGAGTTCTCGATTCATTAGCGTCTTTGCAGGGGACACCTGTCACTGTGTGGGGAGTAGTTCAGTAATGAAACAGAAAGGTTTTCAATTCCGTTTTCCAGTCCTTCTTTTCAACCTTGGCAATCTTTACTGATTTCAGAACTGTTCTGTTGAACCTTTCCACTTCTCCGTTTAACTGAGGCCAATAAGTTATTCCCTTTATCTGTGTGATGCCATGTGCAGAGAGATAATTATGGAACTCACGGGATGCAAATGGTTGTTCATTGTCACTTCTCAGGTATTTGGGGTATCCATGAATTTTGAACATCATTTCCAGGGCACAGATTACATTTGTAGCATTTGTGACTTTCATGAATGCAACCTCGGGCCACCTGGAAGAGTAGTCAATCACAGCTAGTGGGTAATTACCCTCAGAGATGCTTAGTAGGTTGATTGCAAGGTAGGTCCACGGTTGGTCTGGTAGAGGTGTGCTCTCTAATTCTTCTTGCCAATCACCTGACATGGATAGAATTTCTTTACTTTTTGTTTGACCATTTTGTCTATTTCAGGCCACCAGACTTTGGATCGCAGTCTGTTTTTCGTTCGCACAATCCCTTGATGTCCCTCGTGTCCTAACTCAACTACATGTTCTCTCAGGATTTCAGGGATTACGCTCTGGTTTCTGCGCATGACCATCTGTCCAGCAGTCCAGAGTTCATTCGTGACTGCTTGGAATGCTGTACCTTTGAAACAGGTCCAGTCATCGTTGAGTATGGCATGGAGAAGTTTAACAATTACTGGATCATCCTTTGAGGCCTGTTCAAGCTCACAAGCGGTTAGAGCATGAGGTACAAAACCCTTTACCACAATGTAGATGTATTCTTCAATTTGCTTTTCCTCAGCTTTGTCGTAATCGCCAACGGGTTGACGGCTCAGGGGGTCCGCCTTGTTGGCTTTGCCCGGAATGTGGAGTATCTGGTATGTGAACTGCTGTAGATACATCTTTCTACTCTTGCAGATGGAGGGATTGAGTTTGGTGACAGTCCTTCACTAATGCTTTATGATCTCTAAGGATCTTGAATTCACATCCGATAAGATACAGACTAAACTCATGACAGGCCCAGAATACTCCTAGAGCTTCTCTTTCGAACTGAGAGTATCGTGTCTCGGTAGGTGTGAGCTTCCTACTGGCATACAGACTGGCTTCCAGACTCCATCTGTCTGTTGTTGTTCTAGAATTGCTCCTAAGCCAATAGGAGAAGCATCACATGCGATTCTTGCAGGTCTTCCAACAGTGTAATACACCATGACTGGAGCTTCTATCAGCGATTTCTTAAGCTCAAATGCATGTTGTTTCTCTTTTTCCCATTTCTATTCAACGTCTTGCTTTGTGAGTTCCCAGAGTGGCGCAGTTATTGTGGCAAATCGAGGGACGAACTTTGCACAGAACTGAGCCATTCCAAGGAAACTATGCAGCTGAGATGCGTCAGCTGGTGGAGGGGCGTGCACTATGGCCTGGACTTTGTCATCTGACACTTTGAGGCCTTCTTGAGACAGCACATGACCCATGTACTTGATGGATGTCAATTTGATCTGACATTTCTTTTGATTCACAGTCAGTCCTCTTTCGGCTAACCGTTGGATCACTGTAGTTAATCTCGAGTCATGTTCTGCTTCCGTGCTTCCAACTACTATTATCGGACATATTGTCTGCCCCTGGGCAGTCCTTTAACACTTGGTTTATAATCTGTTGGAATTTTTCTGATGCCATGGTTACACCAAAAACTAGTTGTTCATATCTGTAGAGGCCTCCAGGTGATTTCCCTGGAGTCTGGATGGAGCTCTACTTGGTGATACGCCATGTTGAGGTACATTTTTTAAAAATATTTTCCTCCAGCCATTTCCTGGACTGTCTCCTCAATTGTAGACAGACAGGTGGTATTAACGTGGAGTTGAGATGTAGGTTTTCATGAAGGGCTGTTATCCTGACATATGCTCGCTTAATTTGGCGTATTAAAACGGTCTTGCATGTCACAAAAATGCATTCACTTCCCTGAACGAATGGCATCAGATTCCGACGGTGTTGCGAGTCAAGTCCATCAACTTTTTACAAGCTCCGGTCGTGCGGGCGTGTACAGCCGTCGCTGCGTGGTCATCTTCTTGCTGCAGTGTCGTTTTACGGACTCAAAATACCGGTGAGAGATGACTTCTCTGTTGGTTTCACCATTTAGACGCCGGGTACATCCTCGTCGCCAGATGTAGTGACCACACGCTGGTATTAGGTTTTTAGATTCTTCCTTTATTTAACAGTGCACAACAGCAGCATCCCAATCATTTGAATGTGCGTTATATATCAATCCGTGTATCATTCTTTTTTCAAAATAAAACCAGAAATAAAAAAACTGTAGCTGAAATAAACCGCCCCTTTTTATTGAACTTTGTCCCCTGATTACTCAAAAAGTACACTGTACAATTTCAATGAAAATGAAATCATAAACTAATAATACAAAATAACTTCATATTTCTTGTGTATGAAGTACAAGAGGTACTGAGTTCAATAAAAGTCAAATCATAAACTACTAATAAAAAAAGGATTTTATATTTCATCAAATATGGATGATTACCCCAGTTTTTTTTTTAACTTTGACCCTGGATAACTCAAAATGGACACAGTGAAAGTCATTCATATTTCTTGTGTATGAATTACAAGAGGTACTGACTACAATGAAAGGGAAACCATAAACTATACAAAAATAAATATTTTAAACTTCTTCATTAGACAATGTTTCTACCATAGGGATGCACAATATTATTGGCACAGTATTGATAATAGCTGATAATGGCTTTAAAATGAAACATCACAATTGGCCCATAACATACCATTCATACCAGTTGAGCTCTCGTCTGGTTGTGAGGGCCTCAATCTTTTTACACAAAGCTTGTGGTGTGCCTTGATGGTCAGTTTCTCCTGAAAAAATTGATTGCAAGTCAACTTCACAAACGACACAAATGCTTCTCCATGTCAGATAATGTTTCACGTTCTTACCATCTGCTCATTCTTTTACTTCTTGCACAAATTCTTCCACAGTTTGTTCATCCAGTTGATGTGGGGCTTTAGATGTCTAAAATGACAAAGTTATTAACATAATCTAAAAGTCAGTACAACGTGTACAGTGTATAAATGCTATTCTAATCATGCAAATCTTGTAACTATGTATCACAAGCCTTTGTGCACAAAACTTTTTGTGTGTTTCATTGGCCATTGCTGCAAAATAATGTTTCTATTTACCTTATGGTATCTCTGGGAAAGTCCAGTAGCCAGGTTTTGACAACTCTGCTGGTTCCAGGAGTGTCAGCATGTCATTGTGTCCTGCAAGTACACAAAGATGAGTTCTGTAAAAATTAACTTATAAATATATTTATATTGTATAAAAATATAAATATATTTATATACAATATATTAAGATTTATATACCTCTTAATATACAGAGGTACAATTATATAGCAACTGCTTTTGACATATGCTTTGTGGTGACTGCTATCCTGGAGAGGAAATAGGAAAATGTAATCATTGCTCTACTTCCTCCCCTAGTGTTAGTGGTAAACCTCATGAGTAATCTTGCTTATAAACAAACATACACCAACAGTTGCAAAATAAGACCCTTGACAAAAGTAGATGTATCAATTAAGTACTGAGGGGTATTCCAGAAAGCAGGTTAAACACACTCTGAGTCTATCCCTGAACTCTGAGTTGACTTACTCTGAGTCGGGAAACTCTGAGTATCCGGTTCCAGAACAGCTGATCTGAGTTAGTTCAATCAACTCTGAGTATGTTAACCTCGAGGTACGCGCGTGCACAACCACTATAAAAAGCCATCATCAATGGAGCCCCGATACCACGAGTCACCATGACAACCGAGAAAAAAAAAAGATCAACTTATTTCAGTGCGAAGGAGTTGGAGATCCTTTTGCTGACCTACGGAGAATATGAGCACATATTTCGCCGCGAATGCAACACAGCTGCAGCAGCGAAGGAGAGAGAGACCGCATGGGAGAAAATTGCTGCCCGAGTCAACGCGTAAGTTTGAATGTACTATTCCATTGACGTAACATTCAACCGTAAGATCGTACCATAGCCTATAGTTATGTATATATGTATATGTGTGTATATATATACACGTATATGTATATGTATATATATATATATATATATATATATATACATATACATATACATATATGTGTATATGTATGTATGTGTGTGTATATGTATGCCTCCTTTTTAACAAATATATATCCACCCACCCAACAGTTGTGGATGGTGTAATCTGCCTGGTTCAGCCTCCGACTGAAACAATTGTTAACCCTGCAGCTGTAAGTATTCCATACTCAGATCTTGCCTCAGAGGACTTGGTCAATGCTCCCCGGGCGCTACTCAGTGTGGCAGCCCACTGCTCCTAACTAGGATGGGTCAAAATGCAGAGGAATACTTTCCCTAAGGGGATTAATAAAAACTAACTTTAACTTTAACTTTAGTTCAAAGTATTCTGAAACAGTATCTTTTCCTGCATCACAGGAGGAGGAGGAGGAAGAGGAGGAGGAGGAGGATGATGATGAGGAAACGCTGTCTGCTGCCACAGGGAGAGATCCGGAGGGGCCTACTGAAGTGTGTCTTAATATTATGTATAGCTACTGGCACTGCTCTACCCATTCATATTCATTTACATTCTTGAGTGGAATTTGGAGTTTGACATGTACACTGAAGTGATGAGCATAGATAATGGACAAACTAGCACATTCTTGTCCTTCAACAGAACATGGCTGGGCATCACCAAGAGGAGGGTCCATCAACTTCTAGAGCACAGCTTGACACAGTGAGATTTTCGGTCAATACCATGTTAAATCTGTATGTAGAACTGTAGGAATTAAATGTTGTCCATATGTTTCCGAGTTGCCGGTAAAAGAGTTGTACAGGGTGCACCTAATGAAAACCATTCAAAAAACCGAGAAAGAAATGGTGTACCTGGACCAGCAAATCAGAAAAACAGACTTGTAAATTCTATTACTTGAACGCCAGTTGAGGTGGGTGCATTGTGAAACAGGTGAATATGTGAAATATGTTAATAGTTGGAACTATATTACAAATCCTGACTGTTGCTTTTGTACTTTTAGGGAATAAAGAAGAACCAAATCACATGTGAATTTGTCTTTTATTTTTAATCAAAACGTCTAATCTGGGTCGGAAGATTCTCTCACGACGTAATGCATTTCTAATCAATACGGCTTCGATGTCGATTGGATTTCTAATGAATGGGCAATCCATGTCTAACTGCTTTCTTCGTGTGGGAGAAGACAGGTAGAAACTCTGGGTTTCTTATAGTAAACCTGCCAGCGAGCAGGTAATGTTCACAGAGTAAGTTACCGCAGTAACAGACCCAGAGTTTAAGTTACCTCTCTTTCTGGAACGGATAACTCAGAGTTTCCCTCATCTCAGGGTTAACAAACTCAGAGTTCTCACATAACCCGCTTTCTGGAATACCCCTCTGTTCACATCAACAACAATAACAATGTTAAATAATCTGTGAAGTGGTTTAGTAAAGCTTGCTGACTTGATGGGCACTATCATGAATAAGTTGTTTGTAAATAGCATGAATAAATAAGTGACATTTCCCCCAAAAATGTTTGCAAGACAACAATAATGAGCTCATTTTTTGAGACATTAGGTTCTTGTGAGAGTTGAATAGAAATGCATAGTTTTGTTGAAACTGGACAAAGGAAATCTTTTGCATAATTACCATTTATTGTGGGCCACACGGTGGTGTAGTGGTTAGCACTCTCGCCTTGCAGCGAGAAGACCCGGGTTCGAGCCCCGGTTGGAACAAGGGCCTTTCTGCATGGAGGTTGCATGTTCTCCCCGTGTGTGCGTGGGTTCTCTCCGGGTTCTCCGGCTTCCTCCCACAGTCCAAAAACATGCAATGTGGGGATTAGGTGAATTGGACACTCTAAATTGACCGTAGGAGTGAGTGTGAGAGTGAATGGTTGTTTGTCTCTATCTGTGTGTGGCCCTGCGATGGACTGGCGAACTGTCCAGGGTGTACCCCGCCTATCGCCCCATGTAGCTGAGATTGGCACAGCACCCCCCGCGACCCTCTGGTGGAGGATAAAGTGGTTAGATGATGACTGACTGACTGACGATTTATTGTGACCTGAGACAACACAGGTGGTTGGAGGCAACAGCGGGAAGAAGCCAGCACACATGGCATTTGTATCATATGCATACAACTAGCAAAAAACCTGGACTTCTTCATTGTTACACAGATAAGAAGAAAATAAATTGTTATATGATAGACATAACAAAACAATGTAAATGGTGCTTGGCAATTGGGAGACTTTGTTTTGTTGAATAGCTAATTTGGCAGATACTAGGTACAAGACATGATACTCAGAACATATCTTTTTTTTTTTTTTTGTCCTGTCCAGTACCCAGGACATGTAATATGATTGACTGCATGCCTTTTGGTGTCGGACAGATTTGATATGTGCAGGACGAGTCTGGGATACTCATAACTGCAGTATTTTTATTTATTCGTTTTATGATTATGTGTTGCGGGCAGCCGGACCGGACAGGGGGACAGGGAGTGGACTGACAAGGGGATGGGGAGTGAGCGGGGAGGAGGAAGGGAGGGGGAGTGAGAGAGAGAGAGAGCGAGAGAGAGAGGGAGAAAAAAGAAGAGAGAAGGAGATCGAGAGTGAGAGAGAGGGAGAGCAAGGTGGACAACAGTATAATACATGGGTTAGTACCATTAAATTGAAATTATATAAAGTAGACAGAACATACCTGATAAGACAGAACCTAGGCAACTTAAGGGTGACATTAGTGTGTTAGTAACAGGTTAATAACATTAAACAGTTTAAATTATTTAGCGTATACAGAACATTCTTTCAGATACAGTTTATATAGTAATTGTTAACGACCACATCAAGAGAGTATGTCCGGGCTTACAACAGTTATATCAGTTAAATTTAATTTATCTTAGCGTGTTAGTGTGTGTGTGTGTGTGATCGTGCATATCAGTGTATATGTGCAGGGGTTGTCATTAGGTGTGATTGGAATTGGGGTGGGGGACCGTGCCAATGTCCGGCCCGTCCCCAGCGACGGGCCGAAAATCATCCAGGCGCCTAAGGCGCCCAGTAGCCGTACCGGGCAGGAGAGGCCCAAAGCCACCACCCCCAGGATAGCAACGCATCCGTCCCGCAGGGGGCCAGTCGGAGAACATAGTCGGAGAACTCAGAACATATCTAATGAAATATATTATACCAACAGAGACTGTGTGTGAAGCAGTCTCTGGAGCGTTTAACTGTCAGTCAGTCAGTCATCATCTAACCGCTTTATCCTCCACCAGAGGGTCGCGGGGGGTGCTGTGCCAATCTCAGCTACATGGGGCGATAGGCGGGGTACACCCTGGACAGTTCGCCAGTCCATCGCAGGGCCACACACAGATAGAGACAAACAACCATTCACTCTCACACTCACTCCTACGGTCAATTTAGAGTGTCCAATTTACCTATTAGAGTGCTAACCACTACACAACCGTGTGGCCCGCGTTTAACTGTACTGTTGAAAAAACATAAACACTTCTTAAAGCAGCCTATATTTGAAAACTGTACACAGAACAATAGACTCAAGACACCCACAGATGGATTCCGTGGGTGTCTTGAGTCTCCATGCCAGTATTGGCCTCAGGATCACAGTCGTGTTCCTGCTAACACAACAAATATAAAGTAGTAGTGATTGCAGATACTGTTTCTAATTCTGTGGGTATTTTTTGATCCAATTTCAGAGAACCTCAAGTCTTTCCTGTAGTGAAAATAACACATTGTGCCTACACTTACCACAATGGCCCACTGGTAGATACATACATAAATGAGAGGCTTTTCAAAATGGAAACACTTACTGAGCAATGTAAGGAAACTACTGAACTTATGTTATGGACATTGAGTCAAGCATTTAGTGGAGCATTGGGGCATGATATAAAGCATAATTACATTAGCTTGTCATATCAGCAGAGATGTTATTTTTGGGCCAATTGTGATGTTTAATTTTAAAGCCATTATCAGCTAATATCAAGGCTGTGCCAATAATATTGTGCATCCCTAACATAAAGCAGAAACATGGTCTAATAAAGAAGTTTAAAATCCTTATTTTGTATAGTTTGTGGTTTCACTTTCATTGTACTCAGTACCTCTCGTACTTCATACACAAGTAATATGAAGTACTTGTACTGTGTACTTTTTGAGTAATCCAGGGTCAAAGTTCACTTTTTGCAACAAAAATTATGGTAATCATCCATTTTGATGCAGGACAGAAAAAAAAAATGTAATGTTTTTATTACAACAATTCTTGGAAGTGAAAATTTCTGCCAAGTGTATGGTGAAAAAAGGGGCGATTTATTTCAGCTACTACTGCAGCTTTAACATAATTATCGACCCTCATCACACTTCAGCCAAGTAATATAGTTCCCCACCACGGCAGCAGCCTGCTTTAACTGCCTGCTCGACCATATGGATTAGCACATTTTGAGTCACTAAATTTCAACGAGAGGCGTGCCTGACTTAACTCAACCTTATTGAGCCATCTCTACCACTTGATTGAGGTATGTTATTCTGTCTGGTTTTAAAGCAGGTCACTCTGCACTTCTTGCTGTCACTGAGCAACTCCACACTGCCAGGGCTGCCTCTCTCTCCTCTGTGCTCATCCTCTTGGACCTTTCTGCAGCGTTTGACACAGTTAACCACCAAATCCTTACTTCCTCCCTTCAAGAACTAGGTGTCTCAGGCTCTGCACTTACCCTACTCTCGTCCTATCTTCAAAACCGAACATACAGAGTAACCTGGAGAGGATCTGTGTCAGAACCCTGTCCTCTAGCTACTGGGGTCCCTCAGGGTTCTGTCTTGGACCCTCTCCTCTTCTCTATATACACCAACTCTCTTGGTTCAGTTATTCTTACCTGTGGTAACTCCTTCTCATACCGCAAGAAACCTGGGTGTGACACTTGATGACCATCTCTCCCTCACCGCCAACATTGCTGCAACAGCTCCATCTTGCAGATACATGTTGCACAACATCAGAAGGATACGACCTCTTCAACTCATCCAGAATGCAGCAGCTCGACTGGTCTTCAACTTACCAACATTCTCCCACACTACACCGCTCCTCCGCTCCCTTCACTGGCTTCCTGTAGCTGCTCGCATCCGCTTCAAGACTCTAGTGCTTGCATTCCATGCTACAAACGGATCCGGTCCAGCCTACATCCAGGACATGATCAAAACCTACACCCCAGCCCGCCCACTCCGCTCTGCATCGACAAACCGGCTCGCTGCCCCCTCACTGAGAGGATTGCAGAGGCATTCGCGAACTCGAGACTGTTCACTGTCCTCGCTCCCAAATGGTGGAACAAGCTCCCCATCAACATCCGGACAGCGGAAAGCCTCCACATCTTCCTCTGCCGACTAAAAACACATTTCTTCCAACTCTACCTCGACTAAGACAACGATGACAACGACGACAAAAAAAAAAAAACTTATACATCGCACTTATGACTATCACTTAGTTTGGTTTACTTGAAGCTCTTCTAGCTCTTATTTGTACCCATATGTTTAAATGCACTTATTGTAAGTCGCTTTGGATAAAAGCATCTGCTAAATGACATGTAATGTAATGTAAAAATACAATAGATGTCACTGTGTCTGGAAATCATATGTTTCTTCATCACCTATACAACAAGGAATTCAGAAACAAGAAAATCATTCAACACATTTTCTCCACTTTTGATGAAAATATGAAAGGTAAGAATACTTTTTTTTACATATGATAATGTTGGAGGCCTTACTGAACAGAATTATATCACTTGATACCACAAAAACACTTAAATTAACTGTCTAATCATTTTTTGAAAACATGCTCAACCAAATGGTTTCTTTGTCACGTTAGGTTAGTGTGACGAAACTAAGTTAATGTAATTAAAATCAAAATTTCTGTTCACCCATTGCTGTAAATATGAAAAGTAGAAAAGTATATGAAATATGAAAAGTAGGTTCCTCAGAAAACTATAGGGCCATTGCTCTAGCTAATATATTGTCCAATGTTGTTGAACAAATTCTCCTGGAGAGGATTAAAGAACTAATTATCTCTACAGATAATCAATTTGGGTTTAAACCTAGAAATGGTACAGATATGTGTGTATATGTGCTAAAGGAACTGCTGAGCAACTATAAGAGAAAAAACTCATCTGTCTTTATTTGTTTCTTAGATGCCTCAAAGGCATTTGATAGGGTGAATCATGAGAAACTATTTAAAAAATTGGGTGCAGTATATAAGTATATAGTCATAATCCTGTCCCATTGGTATGCCCAACAGACCATGCAAGTTAAATGGGACAACTGCTTATCTGCTCCCTTTCATATCAGTAACGGAGTAAGACAAGGGAGCATCTTATCTCCTATTTTGTTTAATTTATACATGAACGATTTATCAAATAATCTAAGCTCATGTAAAACAGGCTGTATGGTCGGCCGTACAGTGATGAACCATCTTATGTATGCTGATGATTGTGTGATCTTTAGTCCTAGCTCAGCTGGTATACAGCAGCTCCTTCATGTGTGCTCTGTGTATGGGTAACAGCATGATATAAAGTACAACGAGTCAAAAAGTGTGATAATGATTTGCAGAACCGTGGAAGATACACATATGACTTTTCCTAACTTTAAACTCTCAGGCAAGGTTCTAAATATCTGCACTGAAGTGAAATATCTTGGTCATGTGATCACAGACCAACTGACAGATGATGAGGACATTTTTCGTCAGTGTCGTATGTTGTATGTGCGAGCAAATGTATTGTACTGTACATATTGTATTGTACATAAATTCGGTTGGTGCACTGTTGGTGTGAAGCTGACTCTGTTCAAAGTGTACTGTTCGCCTATGTACACTGCACATCTGTGGTTGAAATATAAAAAAGCCAGCCTTCAGAAACTGCAAGTGGCATACAATGACGCCTTGAGGATACTTTTAAAAAGGCCCAGATGGACCAGTGCGAGTGAGCTGGAGTGAATACACTGCAAGCGGCTCTGAGAAATGTAATGCACAGGTTCATCTGCTGGTTAAATGATTCTGAGAATCTAAATGTTGTGCCAATGGTGAACATTATGTATAGTGACACGCGCTGCACGTCTCAGTTTTGGGGGCATTGGGATATGTGACTTTTAAAAATTAAATAATTTATTCCTTCTGTACTGTGTGTCTTGGACCTTGAGTCTGAAAATAAAGCTTATCTATCTATCTGTGAAACATTAAGTGTTAGTACATCATGAATATGTTGAAAGAATTTCCTTAGTAAGTAATTTTTGACAGTTTCTGAGTTGATATTAGTAAGTGTGGTAAAAAAAAAAATGCATGTGGAAATCAAGATTATGACGACTAATTCCCTTTTGACTAAAGACACAGGCTGGTATACTAATAACAATACATTTGACTATAAATTTTACAAGTTTTTAACTTGTTTTACAACTACTAGATGGATGTTCTACTCTGCAAGACCACACACACATCTGGCCCTCGTACCAGAAAACCCTCACGACTCTGATGCTGATCTGAGTAGATGCTGATCCCAGTAGAGCAGGGTTTCTCACTCCTGGTCCTGCAGCCACTGTCACATCTGATTAAAATAAATGGGTCATTATCAGGCTTCAGTAGAGCTTATGGACGAGCTGACCATTTGAATCAGGTGTGTTTGAGCAGACCGTCTACACAGCTGCCTCATAAGAGGGCAGAAAAGGCAAACACACCCTAAAAACAGTTAACTCGTAGGAGTCAGGCCCAAATAAAAGCACAAAAAACAAGTGGGAATTACAGTCAAAACGATCTGTCTATGTTCCTGTTTTCTTCTACTCAATCAACTAACTTTCCTGTGGTCTGTCGCTATTCTGGTCTTAAATATTTTGTCCATTTTATCCATTTTTTTTTCAAACTGAGTTTCCTGTAGCTGTAAGCGGTGTGTCATTTTACTTTTCCATTATGTAGATTTCCTCAACAATCTGTGTCCATTGATCCCTCATTTCTTTGTAATTTTACCAGCTATTATCAATATTTGAGCCAAATAACTGTCCTTTTATTGTATATTTTCTTCAGTAAAGTTACAAGGGAATAAAATAGGAATCTTATACACAAGTATATTCAGTAATGAGTAATATATCATTTTCCAAAACTCCATTATTTTTATAATTTTCCCAAAAAGAAAAAACATGTGAGAGACTTTTATTAAATTCTACACAGGCTCTCCAACAAGGTAATTTTTGTTGAATTGAATTTTTCCAGGAGAACTCACTCTAGACCTGAGAACTAGTGCATATGTGATGTATTCTCCACATGTTTAGCCAATCTTCATCACTAATTTTTATGTTAAATTCTGATTCCCATTTTTCTTTTATGTATTTAGTAGCAATTTTTTATATAGTCCCAATATAATTCTAATTGTGGTTTCTTTGTATGCGTTGATTATGATCTGGATCACACAATTCACTTCTCAGGAGGGGTCCATCCTGATCTCTTTCATATAGTAGTCTCTAAGTTGCATGATTGATTATCAATATCCTATTTTTCTGTCATATTTTGGAAACTCTCCAGCTGTCCATCTTTCACCAAAACACAACATGCTGTTATTCCCTTGGTTGTCCACTGTTTAAATCCTTTACCTAGTCGGTGTAAAATTGCTATCATATTCTATTATTATATCATAAGCCACTTCAACAAATTAGTGTCTTTCTGTATCTTATATTTTTTTATTATGCTGAACCATATTTTATATGTGAACATCGTGATTGTGTCTATTTAGTTTTGAATCTTCTTGTATGTTTCTTTATCCCCAATTATATTCTGTACTGGGTTTTCTCCAAACTCTTTTTCTATTTCTTTTCACTGTGTCTGGTTTGCACCAACCTACAATATATCTCAATTGGGCCGTATGGTAGTATTCCTTTAATTTTGGAAGTCCCATCTCTCCTTCTTCTTTTGGCAGCTGGAGAGTTTACAGTCTTATTCTGGGTCTTTTGCCACCCCAAATAAACTTTGATATAATTTTATTCCAGCTCATAAATTGGGGTTTGGGGGACCTCTACTGGTAGGGCTTGGAATAGGTATAAGGGTCAGGGTCAGCGAGTCAGCAGCACCCCACTGCACCCACAGGCTGTAGCAGAGAGCCCCCTTACAGCAACAACTTTGGCTCTTTCTCTCCCACTCCTGAATTCCCCGCTCCAGAGCCTGATGATGATCATGAAACACCTTTTGTAGAGGTAGAGAAAAATAAAAGAACAGCTTGTTGTATAAGTTATAAAATGACGACAAACCCAAACCAAAGCTTCCCCCCAAACATTTATGACCTTCCCCAAAGTTTCATCTTGGAATGCCTGTAGCAGCCCAACAAATCAAATTCTTGTTGAAAACTGACTTTGACATATTATGTTGTCACAAACACAAGTAAAGAGTAAAGGTATCCAGCATGTGGAACAAAGGTCTAAGTGTAATTTCTATTGTGTAACCTTGAGAGAACAAACAAGCTCAACTTTTTAAAAGACTTAAAGAACCGCTACTGGTCGGATACAAAATGATTTTATGTGCCGACTGTCATCAATGTAAACGACAGAGTTTAAAGCCTTGAAACTCAGCTCTCACGGTAATCGCTTGACTCAATTCAATTCTTATGTAGACTAATTGTGATCTTAACAAGTCCAGGCAAATTAAAGTACGCACAAGCACCATGACGTTCAAACTGAAGCAGCATCGTACATTTTGTCTTCTTATCACTTTTTTTCAAAGGCTTGAGGGTCTGCAGCAACAGTTTGACGTGAGCAGCCCATCAGTGTTTGTCCAAAGGGCCCAGATCCCCATGAGAGAGGTGAAACCTCAACTACTGACCTCACTGGTCTTTTGATGTTTCATTGAATTATACTTCAGGGAATCATTTAGTTCTGATTGGCTTAATGTGCTGGTTAGTCTATGTAAGAACACAATGGGAAGTTTCTATTTTATGAGAGTCAATCATTCATCATTTAATTTCCCTACACTGTAGCCCCTGTTTGACCAGAGTTTGTCAAATAGTTAGATGATGAGGTTCTGACTGTGGCATTGATCAAAGACACAGTAGAACTAAAGGTGAAATATTTTGGCGGTTCAATAACTCAGTGGACAGTAATGTCAGTGTGTGGTTTGTCAGACATTCAAAGTGCACGACATTTCTGCTTACTGTGCGCGTAATCTGTCAATCAAAACCTAAAAATGACTTGGTCCGTGTTTCAAGGCGATTTACGCCTGACTAAAACTTTTTTGAGTTTTCGTCGACTAAAATTGGACTAAAACTATCACATATAGAAATGACTAAAATTGGACTAAAAGTATCACATATAGAAATGACTAAAATTGGACTAAAAGTATCACATATAGAAATGACTAAAATTGGACTAAAACTATCATATATAGAAATGACTAAAACGTGACTAAAACTATCACATATAGAAATTACTAAAAGTGGACTAAAACTATCACATATAGAAATTACTAAAATGTGACCAAATCTATCACATATAGAAAGTACTAAAATGTGACTAAAACTATCACATACAGAAATGACTAAAATTGGACTAAAACTATCACATAGAAATGACTAAAATTGGACTAAAACTATCACATATAGAAATTACTAAAACGTGACTAAAACTATCACATATAGAAATTATTAAAACGTGACTAAAACTAAAATGTGACTAAAACTATCACATATAGAAATGACTAAAATTGACTAAAACTATCACATAAAACTATCACATCTAAATATAGAAATTACTAAAAATGACTAAAACTATCACATATAGAAATTACTAAAATTGGACTAAAACTATCACATATAGAAATTACTAAAATTGGACTAAAACTATCACATATAGAAATTACTAAAATGTGACCAAATATATCACATACAGAAAGTACTAAAATGTGACTAAAACTATCACATACAGAAATGACTAAAATTGGACTAAAACTATCACATATAGAAATGACTAAAATTGGACTAAAACTATCACATATAGAAATTACTAAAATGGACTAAAACTATCACATATAGAAATTACTAAAATGTGACCAAATATATCACATACAGAAAGTACTAAAATGTGTGACTAAAACTATCACATATAGAAATGGCTAAAATTGACTAAAACTATCACATATAGAAATTACTAAAAATGTGACTAAAACTATCACATATAGAAATGACTAAAATTGGACTAAAACTATAACATATAGAAATGACTAAAACGTGACTAAAAGTATCACATATAGAAATGACTAAAATTGGACTAAAACTATCACATATAGAAATGACTAAAACGTGACTAATTTCTATCCCTTATATCCAAGATATCCCACCAGCACACAGACACTTTACATTTAGATATCCATTGTGATTTACTCAAATGCTATTTCCATCTGAGGACCTTTTAATCACCATGGGGTCTTTTCATTACATTACATTACATGTCATTTAGCAGACGCTTTTGTCCAAAGCGACTTACAAAAGTGCATTTAAACATTTGGGTACAAATAAGAGCTAGAAGTAAGTAAGAGCTTCAAGTAGATCAAACTATGAAGTGCTAGTCATAAGTGTACAAGTGTAAAAAAAAGAACTTGTACAAGCGATGTACAAGTTTTTTTGTTTTTTTTTTTGTTTGTTGTCGTCTTAGTCGAGGTAGAGTCGGAAGAAATTTGTTTTTAGTCGGCGGCGGAAGATGTGGAGGCTTTCAGCTGTCCGGATGTTAATGGGGAGATCGTTCCACCATTTGGGAGCAAGGACAGTGAACAGTCTCGAGTTCTGCAAGTGCCACTGCGATCCTCTCAGTGAGGGGGCAGCGAGCCGGTTTGCCGATGCAGAGCGGAGTGGGCGGGCTGGGGTGTAGGTTTTGATCATGTCCTGGATGTAAGCTGGACCGGATCCATTTGTAGCATGGAACGCAAGCACTAGAGTCTTGAAGCGGATGTGAGCAGCTACAGGAAGCCAGTGAAGGGAGCGGAGGAGCGGTGTAGTGTGGGAGAATTTTGGTAAGTTGAAGACCAGTCGAGCTGCTGCATTCTGGATGAGTTGCAGAGGTCGTATGGCACACGCAGGGAGACCAGCCAGGAGGGAGTTGCAGTAATCCAAGCGTGAGATGACAAGGGCCTGGACCAGAACCTGTGCCGCCTTCTGGGTTAGAAGAGGCCTCCCGAAGGCCATCCTTCGGATGTTGTGCAACATGTATCTGCAAGATCTAGCTGTTGCAGCAATGTTGGCAGTGAGGGAGAGATGGTCATCAAGTGTCACACCCAGGTTCCTTGCGGTATGAGAAGAAGTTACCGCTGAGTTGTCGAGGGTGATGGTTAGGTCTGTGGTGGGAGAACCCTTTCCTGGGAGAAAAAGAAACTCAGTCTTGTCGAGATTGAGTTTCAGGTGATGGTCAGACATCCACTGAGAGATGTCAGTCAGACAAGCGGAGATCCGTTCTGCTACCTGTGTGTCGGAGCTGGGAAAAGAGAGAATGAGTTGGGTGTCATCGGCGTAGCTGTAATAGGAAAAACAATGAGAGCGAATAACCAAACCAAGAGAGTTGGTGTATAGAGAGAAGAGGAGAGGGCCCAAGACAGACCCCTGAGGGACCCGAGTAGCTAGAGGACAGGGTTCCGACACGGATCCTCTCCAGGTTACTCTGTATGTTCGGTTTTGAAGATAGGACCAGAGTAGGGTAAGTGCAGAGCCTGAGACACCTAGTTCTTGAAGGGAGGAAGTAAGGATCTGGTGGTTAACTGTGTCAAACGCTGCAGAAAGGTCCAAGAGGATGAGCACAGAGGAGAGAGAGGCAGCCCTGGCAGTGTGGAGTTGCTCAGTGACAGCAAGAAGTGCAGTTTCAGTCGAGTGACCTGCTTTAAAACCAGACTGAAGAGGATCAAGAAGGTTGTTCTGGTGAAGGCAGGATGAGAGTTGATTAAAGATAGCACACTCCAGAGTTTTGGAGAGAAAAGGAAGAAGAGAGACAGGTCTGTAGTTATTTACTTCAGACGGGTCAAGGGTGGGTTTTTAAGGAGGGGGGTCACTCTGGCCTCTTTAAGAGAGTCCGGAAAGCAACCAGATGATAGAGATGTGTTAATGAGGTGGGTGAGGAAAGGAAGCAGATCAGAAGCAATTGACTGAAGAAGGTGAGAGGGGATAGGGTCAAGGGGGCAGGAGGTGGGGCGGGCAGAGGTTATTAGGGAAAGAACTTGATCCTGAGATAGAGTGGAGAAAGAGGATAGAGAAGGAGCTGAATGTGTGGTTGGTAGAGTGGTGAGATCAGGAGGTGGAGGTGAGAAAGAAGAGCGAATGTCATCTACTTTTTTGTGAAGTAGTTGACAAAGTGAATTGGTAGAAGGGAGGAAGGAGGAGGGGAAAGAGAAAGAGGATTGAATTTTAGTCCGATAGAAAGATTGTTTGGCTGCAGAGATAGAGGCAGTGAAGGTGGAGAGAAGAGAGTGATAGGAAAGCAAATCGTCAGGGTGTTTTGATTTCCTCCATTTTCTTTCTGCTGCCCGTATCATGGCTCTCTCAGCACGCACTGAGTCTGACAACAACGGGGCTGGGGAGGACTTACGAACCCGCCGGGAAGTAAGAAGACAGAGAGAGTCAAGAGAGGAGGACAGAGTAGAGAGGAAGGTGTCTGTGGCAGAGTTGGGATGCATGAGGGAGAAGGAGTCAGCTGAAGGAAGTGCTGATAGAACAGTTGAGGAGAGAGAGGAGGGAGAGAGAGAGCTTTTCACATGACAATTGAGCCACCTTGACTTGTCTACTTCCTGCACTGAGAACATCAGACCTACACACTTCAAATGAGACAGTGTTTACACTTCAGAGTGGTGGGACTGTCCCCAACTGATGAGGTTTTAACCTAGTTGATTAATTCATTTACAGATAATCAAAGAGCAGAATACACAGAGTGATGACGTTTCGTCTATTGTCTCCAGGGTGTGGTCTCACTGTCTTACAAATTCAAGATAAGATAAACTTGCACCTCTTCTTCTCTCAGTCTTTACAGAAGCACTGGATATTTGGTACAACAAGGGTATTCACACTATTGAGGACCTGTATGTTAATGATACTTTTGCTTGCTTGCAACAACTATCCAGAAAATTCTGTCTGACCAACAAACAATTTTTGCAATACTTTGCAAATTATTTTACTCTTTGGTAGTTTTCCTACACTCCCCTGGACAATGAGAGTGTACAAATCCCCTTAGTTTCTTATTAATCCCCATTCTATTTCCTTAGATTACCTTTTACTTACACTTCTGTATTCTGACTTTATTTCTCTTCTACTTTTCCCACTTTCTACAAACCCATTTATACAATGTATTATTTAATTGTAACCCTGGTTTTGTGAATAATAACACGCCCACTAACACATAATATAAGAACACATCTCAAACCAACTTCTTACATGACATATTTCATGTATTAATCAGTACAGTTCAATAAAAAGCTGCACAGGACTGGATGGCATGTGCATGACTTCTTTTGTAGATGACATTTATGGGTGTGAACATGTTAACGTCTGTGATTTGTCAACATACCAAACTGTGTGTGTGTCAACATGACTGCTATTTTTGCCAACAGTACAACATTGTTATCTATAGACTGATGACGACAATCAGATGTTTTTATTTTTGAACATTGATTATTAAAGAATCGGACGTCATGACGTCAATGATAACATATACAGCTAATGACATCATGGATCACATGACTCTGTCAGTAACCAGTACAATGGGTCTATTGTTTGCCTCATTGTATTATAACATATGTTAGATGTAAGAATAAATAACACTGTTGTTGTTCTAAGTATAATGTAAGTACGTATTTATACAGTCAAATCGGCATGATCAAATACAACTGAAAGGCATTTATTTTGTCTTAGTTTAGGGTTTTTAGAATGGTCATTTATCATCTGATATGACAGCTGATCTGAAAGGTTCCAACACAAAACAGTCAAATCTCAGTTCTGAGGAAGAGACACAACAAAGTGAAGAGTCAATGATTCTGCATTATAAAAGAAAAAGAGAATAGTGCTGTGTACATATACAGTAATGTGTAAAAGGGTGAAAGTTGTTTCACATATACAACGTGTATGTGATGCTCAATCATGCGTTTAAGACCTTGTTGTTGTTTTTTAATGAAAATAACATTTTAAAACCAAGGCCAGGACCTGCTTCATAGGCTGTGAGATAAATCATCTACCAACCTGAACAACAGAGGGGCAGAGATAAGGTCGTGGCTAGTGTGTATCAACCAGGAGTCAATCTGGATTAACTGCAGTACAACATAATTCACACAGAACACCGTCAATAACCACACCGTGATCCTGTATAATTAAATCTTACAATATTACAGGTTAGTAATAGACCCGTGTGAATGAATTAGCTTTTAGTCTGATAGTGTTAGCTTTAGTTTGAGCTCAGATAGTTCTCATGCTGTTGCACACTGAGTATGTCAAAGAGAAAACCACATCCATCAAAACAAGATTCATCATCCCCGACCGCGACACCAGGCCAAATGTCAAGAGCAATGTCTTAGAATAAAGTTTTATACAGTGACGCTTTTCTACTTCTTATTCTTATTATTATTATGAATTCCAAAATATCACTTCAACAAACTAATATCTAAATTGAGATGCTATGACCTTCAAATACAATTATATTACAAATAACTTAATTATATTTATGATTATGATTCTTATATACAGACAGTTATATTAACTTAACTTTGTGGAGTTTATTTTACTGTGCGTTTCCCTGCTAATAATAACAATTTGAAAGGTATTATCTAGCTTTTCAACAATTTAAACACACTTCAAAACTGTAAAGTGCTAAAAACACTGATGGCTTTTTAAATGTGTCTCAGGAGCTCTATGACTTTTCGTCAATGCCCATTGTTGTGAACAATGTGCTAAAGTCCATACATTTTCTCTGCATAGCAACAGGTGACGCTAACCAGTTATCTGTGGCCCCTTTAAATGTCAGCTCACATTAAAAAAAGAAAAGTTTATCTGGGAATAAACATTCTTCCTGAAAACCTTCAGAATTAAGAAAGCGTTTCTGCTTTCTGCTGAAACACTTGGTGGTATGAGGTTACCTTGCTTTCAGCTCTATTACTGGTCTTGTAACAGTCGATCTATGTCATTCTGGTTATTAATAATGATAATAATAATAACAATAATAATAATAATAATAGATTTTATTTGTATTGCACTTTACATTCAAACAACAAATCTCAAAGTGCTACAGAGTAAAAACAAGATCATTTTCTAAAAAGGTAGGTTTTGAGTCCTTTTTTAATCATCCTCCGTCTGTGGAGCCCTGAGGTGGTCAGGAATTCCACAGACAGGGAGTGGCAGCTTCGAAAGCTCTGTCCCCCATGGTCTTGAGCCATGTCCTGGGTGCGAGCAGACGGTGCTGTTGGCCTGACCGGGTCCTGGCTGAGGTGTGTGGTGTGAAGAGGTCAGTGAGGTAAGTGGGAGCATCACCGTGCAGTGGTGGGTGTGCAGGAGGACCTTGTACTTGGAGATGGGGAGCCACTGAGGGGAGTGGAAGATACTGGAGCTTTTGGAGGCTCCTGCCAGGGAGCCCAATGAGGAGTGTATTACAGTAATCCAACCTGGAAGGCATGGACAAGTTACTCTGCACCTGGAAGGGAGAGGAAGGGGCGGAGTTTGGAGATGTTACAGAAGTGAAAGAAGGAGGTTTCGCAAATGTGGGTGATATGATTGTCGGAGGAGAGGTGGGGGTCAAACTTGACCCCAAGGCTGGTAACGGAGGGAGAGAGGGGAATTTTGTGGGCAAAAAGTGAAACTGAGGTTATGGGAGAAGAACTAAGTTGTTGAGGAGTACCGGTTTGGATGGCTTCTGTTTTTGAGCCGTTCAGCTGCAGGAAGTTTTGACTCATCCATCTCCTCCTGGCAGGAGCCGAGACGAGCAACAGTGGCAGAGGGGGACCCAGAGGGGGAGACCTTAAGGTGTGTCGTCAGCATAGCAGTGGAAATTAATTCCATGCCTGCTGACGACACACCCGAGGGGAAGCATGAAAATAGTGAAGAGGGTTGGACTGAGCATGGAGCCCTGGAAACCGGATTGGAATCTTTCATAGAGGTAATTTGAGATGGTTGTGACGCTGGATGGAAATGAATGGGAGATTTGAAATGGGTCTGTAATTTGACAGAGGGATTGGGTCTAAGGTTATTTTTTGAGTAGAGGTTATATCAAAGCTGTTTTGAGGGAGGGAGGAACGTTGGCTGTTTGGAGAGAAAGATTACTGATTTTTGTAATGAGAGGGAATGGTTGTGTGTTTTGAGCAGAGGAGAAGGGAGGGGATCAAGGGAGCAGGTGGATGGTTTGGATCTGCGGATGATCTTCTCGACCTCCTGCTGCGTTGTGGGGATGAAATGTGAGAAATGTCGTGTGCTGCTGTCTGAGAATGTGATTTACTGTAGAGAAGAGCTGCTAGGAGTTACCTGGGTTATTGTTGATGATTGTGGAATAGTGTTCTGACCTGGATACGGAAAGGGCTTTAGCATAAGATCTTTGATGTTCCCGGTAGGCCAACTTATGCACCGTCAGGCCGGATGTTACGCTGGCTTACTCCATGACACAGCCTGACCTTTTCATTTGCCTCAGCTCCTTTGTGTACCATGGGGTAGACCGGGAGAAGGAGACTGTCCGTTTTTTCAATGGTGCATGAGAGTCCAGGATGGAGGATAAACTGTTATTGTAAAAATCCTTGAGGTTGGAGACTGAGGAGGATGTAGGTGGGAGAAGAAGTTGGAGATGATGACTTTAGGATGAATTTAGGTTCCTGACAGTTAATGTATGTTTCGATTTTGTGTAGGGAGATGGTAGGGGGAGTTTCATGTTGACTCCCTGATGGTCAGACACACCAGTGTCATATACATGGAGTTCAGTGACTGTGAGGGAGTCAGTGATAACTAGGTCCAGGGTATGGCCTTTATTGTGAGTCATTGACATGTTGGGTGAGGTTGAGGCAGTCCAGTACTTCTTTTTTTTTTTTTTTAACCTGTCCTGTCTAGTACCCAGGGCATGTAATATGATTGACTGCATGCCTTTTGGTGTTGGACAGATTTGATATGTGCAGGACGAGTCTGGGATACTCATAACTGCAGTATTTTTATTTATTCGTTTTATGATTATGTGTTGCGGGCAGCCGGACCGGACAGGGGGACAGGGAGTGGACTGACAGGGGGATGGGGAGTGAGCGGGGAGGAGGAAGGGAGGGGGAGTGAGAGAGAGAGAGAGAGCGAGAGAGAGAGGGAGAAAAAAGAAGAGAGAAGGAGATCGAGAGTGAGAGAGAGGGAGAGCAAGGTGGACAACAGTATAATACATGGGTTAGTACCATTAAATTGAAATTATATAAAGTAGACAGAACATACCTGATAAGACAGAACCTAGGCAACTTAAGGGTGACATTAGTGTGTTAGTAACAGGTTAATAACATTGAACAGTTGAAATTATTTAGCGTATACAGAACATACTTTCAGATACAGTTTATATAGTAATTGTTAACGACCACATCAAGAGAGTATGTCCGGGCTTACAACAGTTATATCAGTTAAATTTTATTTATCTTAGCGTGTTAGTGTGTGTGTGTGTGTGATCGTGCATATCAGTGTATATGTGCAGGGGTTGTCATTAGGTATGATTGGAATTGGGGTGGGGGACCGTGCCAATGTCCGGTCCGTCCCCAGCGACGGGCCGAAAATCATCCAGGCGCCTAAGGCGCCCAGTAGCCGTACTGGGCAGGAGAGGCCCACAGCCACCACTCCCAGGATAGCAACGCATCCGCACCGCAGGGGGCCCGTCGGAGGAATGCGGGGGGAAAGCCCCCCCCACCCAAGGTCGACCCGAGGGGGCCGACGGCGACAAGACCACGGACAGAGGCCGAACCACCCCACACCCAGGCAGGCCGCAGAGGCCCAGGGTCTCCGCACCCAGAGCCCGCCAGCGCCCAAGGGCAGGGCCAGCCCACCACCGGGGGGAGCAGAGCCCCCCCCAGACCGCCCACCAGGGAGGCACGGCCAGATACCCACCACTGCCACCCCCACCGCCCCCCAGAAGCCGACCACACGCCCCCCAGCCCAGGGAGGGACAGGCGGAGGCCCACGTAGGGCCACCAGCCAAGGGGGCCCCCAGAGACAGAAGAGAGGCAGACTCCCGAGCCGGTCCAGACCCCCCAGGTAGAGGCAGGGCCAGTGGTCCAAGGACCCGCCGCGCCCAACCCCGCGGTGCCCCGGAGAGGGGTCCCCCAACATCCAGGAGCATCTGCGCCCGCCGACGACCCCCGCCGGGTAGGCAGACTGCCGCCCACCACAGTACCTTCAGGGAGGTGCGTCATGATGAGCCACAACCATGCCTCCCGGACACCCCCCAGACCGAGCGCAGGGGACCCGATCCCCCACGTCCAGCGACGCCTCATGGCCACCACTGCTGCCCCCACCCAGACCGCCAGTCCCAACACGGCCAGGGGGTGGGCAGGAACCGAGCGCTCAGGAGTGCACCCACGACCACCCCCCCCACCCCGGCCCACCGGTGATTGATTTGGAGGTGTGTGCGTGTGTGTGGTGTGTTATACGATGTATGTTGGTATCTGGGGTGTAGTTAAAATGGCGGAGGGAAATGTGGCACGGGCGTCCCACTGTTGGCAGACAGTGGAGCCGTCGACGTGTCTCTCGCCCACCAGGCCCTAATGTCTAACATGCGATAAAATTAGGGGAAGAGTGGCAGATCATCGGGGGAACGGAGAGCGGCCCCATCATGTGATGGTCCCACCCCCCGACCCCCCACCATCTCAGCCACACACCCCCCCAGTGCCCTAGATGTGTGTGTTTAGATGTATCATCTGCGGTGGGGGGGGGCATAGGGGGTGGGCAAGAGTGCCCCCCCAAGTAGGTTGCCAGCTTCCTGACTGGCAGGGCCATATGCCCCATTCCCACTCACCCCCGGCCAAGAAGGGAGCAACCCGTCCAGGCCAGGGACATGCCATGGCATCCCATGAGCGCCGCCGGGGCGGAGGACCAGATATCCCCACACCCGACCAGAAGGTAGGACCCCGGTGAGCACACCAGCACCGACGAGGCAGGACCCACACCCAGGCCATCACGGCATTACTGACGGCAGCAATCCTCAGACCCCGGCCCCGCCCACAGCCCAGGAACAGTCCAGACCAGGCCCACGCTCCACCCCATCTCCCACCCCAAGGGTCCCCAAAGCAAGGCGCCCCCCCGCGTGCCCCCCACCATGCCCCCCCCAAGGGACGGAGGACGCACAAGTCCGCTCCAGAGCGCAGCAGGAGCACAGCAGCGTGTACCGCCCCGCCACCCCGGAGGGCAGAACCCAGGGAGGATCACCCCCCCCCCACTATGGGCCAACCCCACCCCCCAGCGCCCCGCAGGCCCCAGCGTACAGAGACCCAGACCCCCTACCCCCACCCGCAGTGCGGCGCCAGCCCAGCCCCAGCCCACGGCCCACCACCCCCAACCCCCACGGGCCCCCCAGGCCAAGGTGGCAGCCCCCCCACAAATCCACCCCGACCCCCGTAGGGCAGACCCACAACCACCGAGGGACGGTAGACCCAGGGCCACCAACCCACACAGACCACCAGACACCCCAGATGCACGGCCCGCAACACCACAGACCGACCAGGGAAGACACAGTCACCAACCCACCCTAGGAAATATAATCAATTAGAGGTGTCCAGGTCAAATCAAATATAGGTATTTGTTTCTTTATGGAAGCAGACATTCTCTCCATAGAGATGTGATCTAAAATCAAATTTCTGTATTGGTTTAGTTTTTCTTGTTTTTCCAGTTCAAGAGGATAGTTTTCCTGGCGATGCTTAGGCTATTGATTAATATGTGCAATTTTTCCATGTTTATATGTATTACGTTTAAATCACCCAGTATGCATAGCATGGGGGAAGGTGGTATGGTGTATTCGAGACATGCTGAGAGGTCCTCGCATACCCTACACCAGAAGTTATACACCGGTGTGCATAGCCATATAGCATGCATGTAGCTATCTGCTGTGTTTTCGTTGCAGTTTGTGCAGATATTTGATTGTGAGAGCCCCATTCTGAACATCCTTTGTCCTGTGTAGTGTGTTCTGTGTAAGATTTTGTATTGTATTAGTTGTAGGTCTGGATTTTTTATCAATTTGAATGTGTTAGATGATATCTGTAACCAGAAATTTTCATCTAGGCTGATGGATAGCTCCGCCTCCCATTTTGTGGTTGGTAAAGAGATTATGCAATAATTTTTAGTCAATAGTGCATGTGTTTTAGACACCATTTTGGGAGACATAAGGTTTAGAAATTGTTTGATCATTGGAGGTAGTTTTAGATCCAATTTACTGGTTTTAAACCTCGTCTGGATTACAGATTTTATTTGTAGATAATCAAAGGATGTGTTGCTGTTAATGCCATATTGTTCCACTAAGTTATGAAATGGGATGAATTTGTTATCTTGAAGAATTTGTTCCAGGTGCCTTATACCTTTTTCTTGCCATGATTTGAGTTTTAGTGTTGTTTTATTCCGTAGTATGTCTGGATTATTCCAGATTGGGGTATATTTACATGGGATATGCGAGGACCCAGTGAGTTTGATAAATTCCCACCAGGCTGACAAGGAGGTATTTATATTTATGCTTTTAAAGCACTGATGCCGTTTAATGGTTTTGCTTATAAATGGTAGATCTGAGATTTTAATTTCATTACAGAGTGTTTGTTCGATGTCTAGCCACAGACTGTCCAGTGGTTTGGGTTGAAACCATTTTTGGACATAGTGAAGCCTATTTGCAAGAAAGTAGTTGTGGAAGTTTGGAAGTTCCAGACCACCATAGGCTTTTGCTTTTTTTTGAGTGTTTTTAAACTGATGCGTGCTGGTTTGGTTTTCCAGAGGAATTTTGTGGTGGCAGAGTCTAAGGATTTAAACCAGATTGGTGAGGGTTTAGTTGGAATCATTGAGAACAGGTAATTGATTTTTGGTAAGATCATCATTTTCATGGTGTTAACTCTTCCCATAAGTGATATAGGTAAATTCCATCGTAGGAGGTCATCCTCTATTGATTTAAGTAGTGGGGTATAGTTTAATTGTGCTAGATCTGACAGCCTGGAGGAAAAATTTACACCCAAATGTCTAATGTTTCCAGATTTCAGAGGACAGGATGGTGATGATTTGAAGTCATGGTTGATTGGTAGGATGATCGATTTTGCCCAGTTTATCGAGTAATCTGATATGGCTGAGAATTTATTAAGAAGTGTAATAGTCTCAGAGAGAGAGCTTTGTGAGTTTTGGAGGAAAAGTAATACATCATCAGCATAGAGGCTTATTTTGTGATGTAGTTTTGTTGTTTGAATACCTTTGATATTTTTGTTTGTGCGAATAGCCGCTGCGAGTGGTTCGATAAAGATGGCAAAAAGCGATGGGGAGAGTGGACAGCCTTGTCTGGTGCCTCTCTGGAGAGTGAAGCTTGGAGAAGTTTGATCATTTGTTCTGACAGAGGCAATGGGAGAACTGTATAAAATTTTGATCCAGGAGATGAGTTCTTCTCCGAATCCAAATTTTTCCATTGTGGCAATTAGGAATTTCCAGTTTACTCTATCAAATGCTTTTTCTGCATCTAGTGAAACCACTGCTGCTCTAAATTTATTGATTGTGCAGTAGTCTATTACATTTACTAATCTGCGTGTATTATTAGTTGAATGTCTATCCTTAATGAATCCTGTCTGATCTGGGTGAATTATGAAGGGGGTGATTTTTTCCAGTCTCCTTGCTAAGGCTTTGCAGATGATTTTAAGATCTGCATTTATGAGTGAGATGGGGCGATAGCTGGATGGGAGTGACGGGTCAAAGGTCTTTGAATTCTGTGGCTAGTCGATTGGAGGGAGAGTCCATATGAATATTAAAATCACCAATCACCGAAATGTTTTTGTAGGATGTGCAAATGAGTGAAATGAGGAAATTGTGTAGATCTGTAGTAAATGTTGGGATTTTGGAAGACGATAAATAATTCAATTCAATTCAATTCAATTCAATTTTATTTGTATAGTGCCAAATCATAACATACATTATCTCAAGGCACTGTACATAGACAACATCAAGGAGAGCAGAGAACCCCAACAGTTCACACAATGAGCAAACACTAGGCATCAGTGGAGAGAAAAAACTCCCTCTTAACAGAAGAAGAAATCTCTGACAGAACCAGGCTCAGAGATGTGCAGTCATCTGCCTCGACCGGTTGGGATGAAAGGAAAATGGAGGACAGCGGAGAGGCGGGGGACAGAAAGGGGGGAGAGAAAGGACAAGAGGGAGATGAGGTAGAGACAGAGACCAGGAGCAGATACACAACAACTGTATCAAGTTACAAGTTTATACAGTCAATGATATAAACTTTTAATTATAGCACAATAATAATGGTGAGGATATGCATGATATGGATAGCCTTGAAAACTGGATCTGGATCCTGCAACCTGCAAGATGAGAATACAGAGAGAGAGAGAGGGAAGGAAGGAAGGAAAGACACAAACTAGGGAGAGAAAGGGACAAGGTTAATGAAGTCATAATCATATCCTGAGTGTTAGAGAGTGAATGTGCGTGAATGTGCGTAAATAAGAGCTCTTGTTACATTAAGATGGTGTTTGCATTTGAGTACCAGATTTACCAGTACCAGAAGGAACAGAAATTTGGGGCAGACAGAAGGCTCAATTCAATGTCACTGTGGTGTAAAACGGCAAGGCCACCACCACGGCCAATTGTACGGGCTTTGCTCAGGTAATTATACCTGGGGGGGGCAAGCCTCATTTAGAGCTGAATAAACTTCAGGCTGCTGCCACGTTTCTGTGAGGCAGAGAATGCCCAGCCCCTTGTCCTTAATGTGTTCATGAATAAATCCAGATTTATTGGATAAAGACTGTATATTTAATTGTTCAAAGAGGATATGATTTGTACAGTCCTGTTTGTTCAGAGGCCGGAGGACACTGTGATCCACTCCAGGTTTTGCAGTACGCTGGCGGATTTTTAACGATGAAAAACCCAATAATTTCACAAATTTGGTCCCAAATACGGAGGTATTTTGGCATAATTGAGAACTAATTGAGAACTTGTAGAACTTCTACCTTTAATAAATAACCACTCATTCCCTCCACCACTTTCTGACCTGTCATTTCACAAATGCCATTTATAAGGAATTTGGACAATCAACATTTATCCTACATTTCAGCGACTAAAAGACAAATTTAATATTCCCAGCACGAAAATTTCATAAAAAAGACATTTCCGTCCTTCCCAAACAAACCTCTAGTTTCTTCGATGGACACACTGTTTTTGCTTGACCCAAAGATTAAAAGAGCTACTTCTAAGATCCATGATGAGCAGGATCATCTGAGAGAGGCCTGGATGGAGGATTTGGGAGTGGAAATCACTGAGAGTGACCACTCGTCTTCTGTATGTGCCAGACATGGGCTGAAAGAATTAAAATTTCTTCACAGACTGCATTTATCGAAACTATGGCTGTCCAAGATGTTTCCTACAGTCGATGTGGACAAGCTGTGGCCTCTATAGCACATCTGTTCTGGAACTGCCCCAGACTCTGGAATGATTGGAACAATACCTTTAATACTGTCTGAAGTTCTTAAAATTCGACTTAAACCAGACCCAGTTCTGGCTGTGTTTGGGGTGAAAGCAGCCACAACAGTTTTGTCAAATAACCAATATAATATGATACGTAACACTGTTGGCATGAAAGGTTGATATTACTGAATTAGAAGCAGAAAATCCCACCAGCTCATCCAACATTAATGAAAGAAGTGATGAAACTTTTACAATTGGAAAAGGTTCAATTCTCACTCAGTGACTGTGGCATCCTGTGAGTTTTAGTTTTATTTATTTATTTATATATTTTTTTATTATCATGTATTTTGTTATTGTTATATTTAGTATTATGATAATAATATATTTGTGACGGCCTCCTGCCTGTGGATGTGTGTATGTGTGTATGGTGGCCTCTGCTTTGTCAAGCTGCAGGTGATGAGCTGGTGGGCTTGGCCAATTCCCAAACCTGTGTTAAGCTGGTCCTTCCTCCTGCCTCAGCTGTTCCTGACATCGCCTGGCTCCGGAGGGAGAGCGGTGTGCCGCTCCGCCGCAGCCCCTTGTTTTCTATGGTGTTCTCTTTGTTTGCTTTGCCGTCATTTTGGTCCCTTGTGTTAGGGAAATAAATTATCATTTTGTTACTTTTACCTGCGCAGTTCCTTTTATTTGTCCGACCATGAGCCGGGTCGTGACAAATGTGGGGGCTCGTCCCGTTGTCCGTGTGCGCTAATAAGCCAGAGTTGTGAATGAACTCACGGGAGTTTGTGAATGGAACCGTTTTGGCGGCGTTACTATTGAGTAGCGTGGGAACCCGGAAGTCGCGAGGGCTTGTGTGTGTGGTTTGTACGCCACGGTTTAGTTGTGAACTGTGAAGGTAAATTTTTGGCCATGGTTGTGTTGTTTCTCTGGGTCACTTGGCTTTTGTTGCTGCTTAAAGATAATTGTTTTGTCCGGGCATCCTGATCAGTTAGCCGCCGGGTGAGCAGATCTCGCCACTTTATTATTTTGCCTTTTTTGTTTTGGTCGGTAACCCTGAGGAGGGAGTGCGCTGGCTTTGGGTTGTTGCAGCTGGCCAGTCTCGGTCAGATGTAATTTCCTGCGGTTGGTGTCACTTCGAGCTCGGCAAGCCGACGAAGACTACGTGAGGTTTTGTAAGTGTGGTGGTAGGTAGTTAGGGGTTGGGGTGTCTCGGCTTGTGTTTTTTCGTAGCTCCTTGTTTGGGAGTTACCTGGTAAGTAGCAGCAAAAGTAAGTGTCCTGGAGTTTTGTATTATTGTGTGTAGAATATGGCGGATGTGGCGTTTTTTGTTCAGGCTCCGTCGGAGGAGTTGCTGGATAACTGCACGCGGGAACAATTGTTTAAAATAGCGGAGCATTATCGTATCGATATCCCAGATAGAAGAGTGAAAGACGCGACAATTCAGAATGTTTTGTTTGCTGCATTATGCGAGTTGGGTATATTGTCGGGTGCTGCGCGTCCTCCCCAGGCCAGGGTGGAGAGTTTGGCTCCACTGGCTGCGGGCGCGAGTGACCTCACGTTTGAGCAGCAGAAAGAGTTACTGTTGTTGCAGTTGGAGCATGCTAAGACGTTGAAGTCAGTTGAAATAGAGAAGCAGATTGCAGTGGAAAAACTCCGCTACCAGACGGAGCAAGCGAAGCTGTCGGTAGAGCAGTCTCGGCTGGAGTTGCTGAGGGCTGGATTTTCGGGTGGAGCCGCCTCGGGAGCGCAGGAGAGTTCCTCCGTTCGTCCCGGGGGCGGAGGTGAGTGTTTTGATGTGCTTGGAAATCTGCGGTTACTTCCGAAGTTTAATGAGCGGGATCCAGAGTCGTTTTTTTCTTTGTTTGAACGTGTGGCTGAGTCACGGAAGTGGTCTGAGTCAGCCCGCACGGTGATGCTCCAGTGCGCACTGACTGGCCGTGCGCAGGAGGCTTATTCTGCTCTGTCGGTGGCTGATGGCCAAGATTATGAGTGTGTAAAGTCTGCCGTATTGAAAGTGTACGAGCTCGTGCCGGAGGCTTATCGTCAGCGCTTTCGTTCATGGAAGAGAGTGGAGAAGCAGACGCACCTGACGGGTCATTTTGCGCGTTGGTGTGCCGCGTTAAAAGTGGAGACGTTTGAGGATTTGTCCGAGTTAATTGTGTTGGAGCAGTTCAAAAATTCCATACCTGAAAACATTGCACAACACATTAACGATCTCAAGGTAAGACGTGTGTTTGAAGCTGCTTCAGTGGCAGATGACTATGTGTTGACGCATAAACGCTCTTTTGGTGAGTGGCGCGCGCATAGTGGCAGCCGTGGTGGACCGTTTGCAGAGCGTGCTGAGGCAGCTCTGGGGAGTTATGTTGGTCGTTCAGGTAAATCCGACGCCAGGGATCGTAACTCCAGGGGTTTTGAAAAAACCTGCAGTTATTGTCATAAAAGAGGTCATTTCAGAGCTGATTGTTACGCACTTAAACCCAGGGTTCCCCAGGGGGGTCCCATGGCGCAGCCAAAAGGTGCTTGCTGCGCTGTCTCGTTGCCTCGCGCACCAGCGGTGAGTGAGGTGGGTGGGCCAGCTCGGGGTGAATCCGTGTCTGTGGGGTTGGCGTCTTTTCTGCCGTTCATTTCTGGTGGCCATGTTTCTCTGGTGGGGGGCAGGTTGAAGGTGCCAGTTAAAATACTGCGCGACACAGCGGCCTTTGATTCCTTCATTCAGGCTTCTGTGCTGCCTTTTTCCGCTGAGACTCACACAGGTTGTTGGGTGCCTGTTGTAGGTATGGAAATGAATGTTTTGCAAGTCCCTCTGCACAAAATCACATTACACTCTGATCTCTTCCAGGGCGAGATAGCTGTGGGTGTGAGGCCGGCGCTGCCTGTTGAGGGGGTCACTCTGATCCTAGGTAACGGTGCTGCAGGTGAGCGTGTGTGGGGTGATGTGGCCCCGTCTCCAGTGGTTTCCTCAGTTCCCCTGGTGAGGAAGCAGCCTGATGAGGATGAAATAAGTTTCCCCGAAGTGTTCACAGCGTGTGCGGTGACGCGGTCTATGTCCCAACATTCTCCACCAGAGCCGCCTGAGTGTGGCGTGGGTGATGGTGAGGCAGTAGATGGGTGGTGTTTCTCCCTGTCTGATGTTTCCCTTTCAGTTACGCAGGAAGAGTTGGAGAGTGAGCAGCGAGCCGACGCGTCCCTGAAGGGACTGTTTGACATGGTGTTGCCTGCGTCGGAGGTAAAGAACGACTCTCACTGTTACTTTCTGTTGAAGGGGTTGCTCATGAGAAAATGGGTGCCTCACGGGGACGATTTTGTAGGGGATCCCGTCCTCCAGATTGTCCTGCCTTCGAAGCTCCGGGAGACGGTGCTTCGCCGGGCCCATGATGACTCGGGTCACTGGGGGGTGAGAAAAACATACAACCGAGTGCTGAAACATTTTTTTTGGCCTAAATTAAAGAGGGATGTGTCTGAGTATGTGAAAACCTGTCATACCTGTCAACTTGCGGGGAAGCCAAATCAGGTGATTAAACCAGCTCCTCTGTTTCCGATTTCGGCTGTGGGTCAGCCATTTGAACACCTTATTATAGACTGTGTGGGTCCGTTGCCACGTTCCAAGTCGGGTGCTGTTTATTTGCTTACCGTCATGTGTCAAACAACCCGTTATCCGGCAGCGTATCCTTTACGCACGATCACAGCGCGTTCTGTGGTGCGCGCCCTGACACAGTTCATTGCTATATTCGGTATCCCGAAGGTGATTCAAACTGACCGCGGATCAAACTTCACCTCTCACCTGTTTTCACAAGTTTTGAAACAGTTGGGGGTTAAACACAATAAAGCATCGGCATATCACGCTCAGAGTCAGGGGGCCCTGGAACGTTTTCACCAGTCTCTGAAGTCGTTGTTACGTACATATTGTGTGAAACTGGATGGAGACTGGGAGGAGGGGTTGCCCTGGTTACTGTTAGCGGCGAGGGAGGTGTCCCAAGAGAGCACAGGGTTTAGTCCCAACGATTTGGTGTTTGGGCACACTGTGCGCGGCCCTCTGGATCTTTTGTGCGAGCAATGGAAGGATGCTGTTCCACCAGAAAATGTACTTGATTATGTAAATGGGTTCCGTCATAGGTTGTATGCTGCAGGGGTATTGGCAAAGAAAAACTTGGGTACTGCACAGAGTAAGATGAAGACACTGTATGACCGGAGGGCTGAGAAGCGTGTGTTCAGTGAGGGGGACCGGGTCTTGGCGTTACTTCCCATCATTACTTCTCCATTTCAGGCAAAGTATGGAGGTCCCTATGAAATAAAGAAAAAAACGTCTGAACATAACTACATCATTGCTACGCCTGATCGTAGACGGAGTGTCCAGATGTGTCATGTCAACTTATTGAAACCTTACTATGAACGTGTCCCTCCAGGTGAAGCTGTCTCCGCCTCCTCTGTGCCTGCGCGGCCTGTGTGTTCTGTGAGTAGAGTGTCTGTGGTTTACCCTCCACAGTCGGTGCCTGCCGGGGTGGAGGATGGTCTGCCCGATGCTGATGCTGGGGTGCAGCAAGGTCGGTTAAAAAACTCTGAGTCCTTGAACAAATTACATCTTCTGTTGGGCCATCTGTCTGAGTCACAACAAGCCGACCTAGTTGAAGTGATAAGTTCCTTCCCATGTCTGTTTGGTGACACTCCTACTCAAACAAATGTAATTGAACATGATATAGATGTAGGTGATGCACTCCCAATTCGCCAAAGGTTTTACCGCGTTAGTCCTGAAAAACGTGTGTCCCTTGATGCGGAAGTGAAGTATATGTTGGATAATTGTATTATTGTTCCCTCCTTTTCCAGTTGGGCATCTCCCTGCATTTTAGTGCCGAAGCCAGACAAAACATTTAGGTTCTGCACTGATTTTCGCAAGCTAAATGCGGTAACGAAACCAGATTCTTTCCCGCTGCCTCGTATGGAGGATTGCGTTGACCAAGTGGGCCACGCAGCATTTGTGAGTAAATTTGACCTGTTGAAAGGATATTGGCAGGTTCCATTGTCCGAGCGTGCACGTGACCTGTCTGCAGTTATTACACCAAATGGTCTCTTCTCGTATAATGTTATGCCTTTTGGTTTAAGAAACGCTCCTGCCACGTTCCAGAGGCTCATGACCAGAGTCTTGGGGGACTTAGAGGGGTGCACTGTGTATTTGGACGACGTGGTGGTGGTTTCAGACTCGTGGCCGTCTCATGTGGAGCGTGTCCGTGCGTTGTTCCTGCGCTTGGCTGAGGCGCGCCTGACCATCAACCTCGCCAAGTGCGAATTTGCACGGGCCACGGTGACGTACCTGGGCCGGGTTGTGGGTCAGGGTAAAGTCCGTCCCGTTGCAGAGAAAATAAGTGCTGTCCAGTTCTATCCTCCGCCCACTACCAAGAAGGAACTGATGAGGTTCCTGGGTTTGGTGGGGTATTACAGGGGGTTTTGCCGTAATTTCTCAGAAGTCGTTGCACCATTAACTGATCTACTTAAAATGCGTGTCCCATTTGTGTGGTCTCCTCTCTGTCAGCAGGCGTTTGAGAGGATAAAGTCTCTGCTGTGTGAAGCACCGGTCCTGGCCGCTCCGAGGTTTGACCGACCTTTTGCGCTTCAAGTCGACGCTAGTCACATCGGAGTAGGTGGGGTTTTGTTGCAAGCCGATGAGTTGGGTTTGGAAAAACCAGTCTGTTTCTTTTCCAAGAAATTTAACTCATATCAATTGAACTATTCAACGATTGAAAAGGAGGCACTGGCCTTAGTTTGGGCTCTGAGAAACTTTGAAGTGTACTTGGGCTCTGGAGCGGTACCCGTAGTGGTGTACACTGACCACAACCCACTTTTGTTTTTGAACTCGCTGCAATGTCCTAACCAGCGTCTGATACGTTGGTCGTTATTTCTACAGTCACATTGGCTTGATATTAGACACATAAAGGGTGCGGAAAACGTCGTAGCCGACGCACTGTCTCGCGTTCCTCAGGATTGAGGTTTGAGCTAAGACTTTATTGCTGTTATGATGTTATCCTGTTGCTCTCCTGTTCCCTCTTCTGTCATCCTTCCCTCTTAAATTGCTTCCCACTGGTACCAGGTTGCTGAGGTGGGGGTGTGGAAGATGCGCGTAGTGAGCTGTGTGGTTCTCAACAGCAGCTGGTGTTCCTGTCTTCGGACGTGTGTGCCCTTGTGTGTGTGCCTTAAACATCGTAAACTCTATACGTGTAAAGTAAAACTTCAAAGTAAGTAAAAGGTATATATTTGTGAAAAAAAAAAAAAAATTAAAGTAAGTAGAATGTATATATTTGTGAAGAAAACAAACTTTATAGTAGGTAGAATGTGTAGCCTATATATTTGCAAAGTAAAAAAAAAAAAAAAAATTGGTTTTGGTTTAATAATGAGGGAGCCATTGTCGAGTTCGGGGTTGGGCCCCGTTTTTCAGGGAGGGGGGTGTGACGGCCTCCTGCCTGTGGATGTGTGTATGTGTGTATGGTGGCCTCTGCTTTGTCAAGCTGCAGGTGATGAGCTGGTGGGCTTGGCCAATTCCCAAACCTGTGTTAAGCTGGTCCTTCCTCCTGCCTCAGCTGTTCCTGACATCGCCTGGCTCCGGAGGGAGAGCGGTGTGCCGCTCCGCCGCAGCCCCTTGTTTTCTATGGTGTTCTCTTTGTTTGCTTTGCCGTCATTTTGGTCCCTTGTGTTAGGGAAATAAATTATCATTTTGTTACTTTTACCTGCGCAGTTCCTTTTATTTGTCCGACCATGAGCCGGGTCGTGACATATTTAGTTTGTTTTTTATTTATTTATATTTCTTATTTTTTGTTGTTTTTGTTTTGTTCTTGGGGGAGGGGGGTGGGAGAAGTTCCCTTTGTATTGTTAAATTAAAAAAAGAGCAACATTGTAATATATGATACTGTGTTGAATATTTCAATAAACAAATATATATATAAAAAAAGAAAAGTTGTTTTCAACAAGACATGAACTGTTAAATATTTGTAAGTCAAAGGTAAAGCCGTGTGTAACTGCCACACATGTCAGTTTAATGCATTCTCATTTATTTATTTTTTGGTTCCTACCCACCTTTCAGTTGAGGCAGGCTCATTAGTTGTTTTTGTTTCTACACGGTAACACTTTAATGATACACCACCTGGCAGAGCACGGCAAGAGAGAAACAACACAGTTGGTTGTCTCCACACTCGGTAAAGGTGAATAAAGATAAAGAGTTACAACATTAAACAAAGAAGATGAAGAGAGAAGTGCATAGTGGTAGTGTGCAGCCTACTGTGTGTTAATTGGTGTATTTGTGTACATTAAGTTACCAACTCTGCATTAGCATATTTATGTGATTGTTTGTTTACTTTCTTTTTCTTCAGTTCTCACGGGTCGGCCGGTGACTGTGAATAAACTGTGAGGACAAATACAAGAACCTGCCTGATGAAGAGTGCGCTAACCCATCGCTAACAACCATGTTCAGGAGCCATCATTGTCTCTTATCATCGAACCAGCGACAGCACAATATATTCACTGCACGACACCACAGTCGTATAGTATAATAGTATATTTTAGATAGAGTTAGTTATCACTGCATTTTCCTTCATTTTGTTTATTGTGTGTTTGTCTTCTGCCCGATTTACACCACCATAATAAAATTGACTGCTTTTTTATAAAGACATGAAATGAATAATGAGCAGAATTTATTAGTCCTCAACAATATTTGCTGTTTCTCATGTGTCTGTTTGGTCCCCTGACCGAGACTCACTGAGACGGATGACACGATGTCTCACCAACATCTGCATCACACTCTGTTGCCACTGTAACTACACCTGCTGCCACTGTAACTACACCTACTGCCGCTGTAACTACCCCTGCTGCCACTGCAACTACTCCTGCTGCCACTGTAACTACACCTGTTGTCACTGCAACTACACCTGCTGCCACTGTAACTATCCCTGCTGTAACTACCTCTGCTGCCACTGCAACTACTCCTGCTGCCACTGCAACTACTCCTGCTGCCTGCTGCCACTGTAACTACACCTGTTGTCACTGCAACTACACCTGCTGCCACTGTAACTACACCTGCTGCTGTAACTACCCTGCTGCCACTGAAACTACACCTGCTGTCTGCAACTACACCTGCTGCCCTACACCTGCTGCCACTACCCCTGCTGCCACTGTGCTGCCACTGTAACTACCCCTGCTAACTAAACCTTCTGCCACTGTAACTGCCACTACACCGCCACTGTACACCTGCCACTGTAACTACCTCTGCTGCCACTGCAACTACTCCTGCTGCCTGCTGCCAGTGTAACTACACCTGCTGTCACTGTAACTACACCTGCTGCCACTGTAACTACCCCTGCTGCCACTGTAACTACACCTGCTGTCACTGTAACTACACCTGCTGCCACTGTAACTACCCCTGCTGCCATTTATGTCATTTTTTTAGTAACTGAAATTAAAACACTGTAACTGAAATGGTGAAATGGTGTGGTTCATGAAACGGTTTTAGGTTTTTGTTCTTAATTCAGACTTCTAATAAGTCGCACTCACTGACACTGGTTGACCTTTACAATAGATGATATTCCAAACAGATAATTCACTTTCAAAGATTAAATTGAACAAAAGTCTTGATATAGAACTTTCCAGAGAATGAGTCACTGATTTTCACAGGGCCACACAGTGGAGTATGTGGCTAGCACTATTGCCTCACAATGAGAAGGTTGTCGGTTTGTGTCCCGATGGACTGGCGACCTGTCCAGGGTGTGACCCCACCTATCAGGGTGCAACCCCGCCTATAAGTCGCTCACCATGACTACCCCGTATGCGGTCACTCACTCAGTATGTCACATGCCACACCAGAGACAATAAAATACTGGACCTTTTCTATGCCAACAGCAAAGAGGCATACAGCTCATCCCCCCTCCCTCCCCTCGGAAGATCTGTTAATCTCCTTCCTGTGTACAAACCTCGGTTGCACAGGCAACCAATTCAGTTCAATTCAATGTTATTTGTATGACGCCAAATCATAACATACATTATCTCAAGGCTCTGTACATAGACAACATCAAGGAGAGCAGAGAAACACAACAGTTCACACAATGAGCATCATTGTGGAGAGAAAAAAGTTACAAGTTTATACAGTTACTGATATTGACTTTTTAATTATAGCACAATAATAATGGTGATGATATGAATGATATGGGTCCACCCACAGTTTACAATTCAATTTAAAATCCTCCTCCTCACATACAAAGCACTTAATGGTCAGGCCCCTTCATACCTGAAAGACCTAGTCTTACCCTATCACCCTAATAGACCACTTAGGTCACAAAATACAGGTTTACTTGTGGTTCCCAGAGTAAACCATAGATCTTAGTGCTGCATTTGACACCATTGATCATGATATTCTACTGCAGAGATTGGAGCAGACTCTTGGTATCACAGGTGCTGCCCTCTGCTGGTTTAAATCATACTTATCTGATAGATTCCAGTTTGTTCACGTTAATGATAAAGCCTCATTACAAACACAAGTTAATTGTGGAGTTCCACAAGGCTCAGTGCTTGGGCCTATACTTTTTACCTTATATATGCTTCCTCTAGGGAACATTATTAGAAAGCATAACATACACTTTCATTGTTATGCAGATGACACACAGCTATATCTATCGATGAGGCCGGATGAAATAAATCAGATTGTTCAACTCCAGGAATGTCTCAGAGACATTAAGTCCTGGATGACCTGTAACTTTCTACTTTTAAACTCAGATAAAACTGAGGTCATTATACTCGGCCCTAAACACCTCAGAGAAAAACTTTCTGCCCACATTGTCACTTTAGATGACATCACCCTGGCTTCCAGTTCCACTGTGAGGAACCTTGGAGTTACTTTTGACCAGGAAATGTCATTTGATTCACACATAAAACTAATTTCCAGAACAGCCTTCTTCCACCTGCGGAACATTATGAAAATTAGAAACATTCTGTCTTTACAGGATGCTGAAAAACTAGTTCATGCTTTTGTTACATCTAGATTAGATTACTGTAACTCCTTATTAGCAGGATGTTCTAACAAGTCTGTTAGAATCCTTCAGTTAATTCAAAATGCTGCAGCACGAGTTCTGACAGGAACTAGAAAGAGAGACCATATAACTCCAGTGTTAGCTTCTCTACACTGGCTCCCCATACAGTTTAGAATTCAATTTAAAATCCTCCTCCTCACGTACAAAGCACTTAATGGTCAGGCCCCTTCATACCTGAAAGACCTAGTCTTACCCTATCATCCTAATAGACCACTTAGGTCACAAAATACAGGTTTACTTGTGGTTCCCAGAGTCTGTAAGAGTAGAATGGGAGGCAGAGCCTTTAGCTACCAGGCTCCTCTCCTGTGGAACCAGCTTCCAATGATAGTTCGGGAGGCGGACACTCTCTCTGTATTTAAAGTTAAACTTAAAACTTTCCTTTTTGATAAAGCTTATAGTTAGAGCTGGTTCAGGGAAACCTAAACCATCTCTTAGTTATGCTGCTATAGAACTAAACTGCTGGGGGATTTTCCGGTGGTACACGCACATTCACTCTCTCACACTCAGCATTTGATTATGACTTTATATATGTCATTAACCTTGTCTCTTTCTCTCCCTAGTTTGTGTCCTTCCTTCCTTCCCTCTCTCTCTCTCTCTCTCCGTATTCTCATCATGCAGGTTGAAGGATCAAGATCCAGTTTCCGAGGCTACGCTCATCGTCACCATTATTATTATTTTGTAAATTAAAAAGTCGATATCAGTAACTGTATAAACTTGTAACCTGATACAGTTGTTGTGTATCTGCTGCTGGTCTCCCTCTCTCTCTTCTGTCTCTCCCTCTTGTCCTTTCTCTCCCCCCATTTTCTGTCCCCCACCTCTCCACTATCCCCCATTTTTCCTTTCACCCCAACTGGTCGAGGCAGATGACCGCACATCTCTGAGCCTGGTTCTGTCAGAGATTTCTTCCTGTTAAGAGGGAGTTTTTTCTCTCCACTGATGCCTAGTGCTTGCTCATTGTGTGAACTGTTGGGGGTCTCTGCTCTCTTTGATGTTGTCTATGTACAGTGCCTTGAGATAATGTATGTTATGATTTGGCGCTATACAAATAAAATTGAATTGAATTGAATTGAATAGAATGGGAGGCAGAGCCTTTAGTTACCAGGCTCCTCCTCTCCTGTGGAACCAGCTCCCAATGATAGTTCGGGAGGCGGAGCCTCTCTCTGTATTTAAAGTTAAACTTAAAACTTTCCTTTTTGATAAAGCTTATAGTTAGAGCTGGTTCAGGGAAACCTGGACCATCTCTTAGTTTTGCTGCTATAGAACTAAACTGCTGGGGGATTTTCCTGTGGTACACACACATTCACTCTCTCACACTCAGGATTTGATTATGACTTTTTATATGTCATTAACCTTGTCTCTTTCTCTCCCTAGTTTGTGTCTTTCCTTCCTTCCCTCTCTCTCTCTCTCTCTGTATTCTCATCTTGCAGGTTGCAGGATCCAGATCCAGTTTTCGAGGCTATCCATATCATACATACCATCACCATTATTATTGTGCTATAATTAAAAAGTCAATATCATTAACTTTATAAACTTGTAACTTGATACAGTTGTTGTGTATCTGCTCCTGGTCTCTCTCTCTCTTCTGTCTCTCCCTCATCTCCCTCTTGTCCTTTCTCTCCCCCCATTTTCTGTCCCCCACCTCTCCTCTGTCCCCCATTTTTCCTTTCACCCCAACCGGTTGAGGCAGATGACCGGACATCTCTGTTTTTTCTCTCCACTGATGCCTAGTGTTTGCTCATTGTGTGGGTTCTCACTGTTGGGGTTCTCTGCTCTCCTTGATGTTGTCTATGTAAAGTGCCTTGAGATAATGTATATTATGATTTGGCGCTATACAAATAAAATTTAATTGAATTGAATTATATTTAATAGCCCACATTTGAAAGGGGTATTTGACTCTATTTTATTATTGGTATTAATCTTTATTAAGTTAGAATGTCTAACTCCTCTTCTGTTTGTTATTGATTTATTTACTTTATTTACTTTAGTTTTTACTTTAGTAGGTCGAGGGGCAGACACAGTCTCAATGGGGTTTTTAATAGGTGACTGCTCGAAAAGAAGCACAGAGAAGCATGAAAGACTGCAACTCTGTGTCCTGGTCTCAACTCTGGATTGTCATGGGTTTTTAATAAAATGTCCTAAGCTGCTAGATAAGAGAGCTGCTCCATCCAAAGTGGGATGGACGCCGTCTCTCCTCATGAGACCAGGTTTCCCCCAGAAGGTTTGCCAGTTATCTAAAAACCCAGTGTTGTTTACTGGACACCACCTCGACAGCCAGCGATTGAATGACGACATGCGGCTATACATGTCATCACTGGTCACATTGGGCAAAGAGGACAAACAGTGTAACACCAGGAAGTGACACAATACGTTACCGCCCCGTTTTCACCGTGTAATAGAGATGGAATCCAGCTGTGACCCACACAGTTAAAGTATGGTCTGAGGAGACTGATGAGGCTCTGATGGACAGCTTTGAGTCCACTGTGTGGGAGGAACTCTGTGAATGACATGGGGAGGACATTGACAGTCTCATAAACACAATAACGGACTATATTAACTTATGTGTAGAGAGCACTGTACCCACCACTCTTCACCCTGTACACTGCAGACTTCTCCTACAGCTCCCCCTCCTGTCACCTGCAGAAGTTCTCTGATGACTCTGCAATTGTCGGCCTCATCACAGTCGATGACGACAAAGAGTACAGAGAAATTATACAGACACAACACTCCTCCAACACCGGTGAACATCCAGGAAATGGACATTGAGATGGTAACATCAAGTACCTGGATGTTTACAGAATGTCCTGGGGCCTGTTACACGAAACTAGGATGAGGGATTAAGCGGGGCTATGTTACTTACCCTGGCTGAATTTAGCCTCAAGTCAGTTGCAAGAAAGCAATGGCGCACAAGTTACCATGGCGATTGATTCTTTGTGGTCAACCTGGTCGGGACAGTTCAGTTCAGTATGTGTCCAAACTAAGCATAAACAGATGAGACGTGTGAGTCTTTGTATGAAACATTAGCTTGTGTAAGGTCACAGGCACACCAGCAGGGTGCAGCAGAGACCAGAGGAGCCTTTAACGTAAAGACTGACATCAGTGAATGTTTGGAGTTTTTTATGACTCACAAACAACTGTTTCGATTCAGATGTTTTCCCAAGTTTTCTGATGGAATGAATGTGAGAGTTTACTTTGTGTTTTCTTTTGTTTTGCTAGTTTTTCTGCTGCTCATATCTGCATTAGGAACACATTTGTTCCACCATGTTGGGTTAGTGTTATCACAGTAATTATCACTATAACTGTTAACACTTCACAAGAAATTTCTTTTCTTGGCTCTTTTCGTCTCTGGTCCCATCGTGGACTGAGTTTGAATAAATATTGTCCAGACTTTTATGAGCACCTGAGGACTTTATAAATGGAAACAGGCATAGGATGTGTAGGACATGTAGAATGTGTAGGACATGTAGAATGTGTAGGACATGTAGAATGTGTAGTACATGTAGAATGTGTAGGACATGTAGAATGTGTAGTACATGTAGGATGTGAAGTACATGTAGGATGTGTAGGACATGTAGAATGTGTAGTACATGTAGAATGAGTAGTACATGTAGGATGTGTAGGACATGTAGAATGTGGTACATGTAGAATGTGTAGTACATGTAGAATGTGTAGGACATGTGGTATGTGTAGGACATGTGGTATGTGTAGGACATGTAGGATGTGTAGGACATGTAGAATGTGTAGGACATGTAGGATGTGTAGGACATGTAGAATGTGTAGGACATGTGGTATGTGTAGGACATGTAGGATGTAGGACATGTAGGATGTGTAGACATGTGTGTGTGTGTAGGACATGTAGGACATGTGGTATGTGTAGGATATGTAGGATGTGTAGGACATGTAGAATGTGTAGGACATGTAGGATGTAGAACATATGTGGAGGACATGTAGGATGTGGAGGACACGTTGTGGAGGACATGTAGGATGTGTCGGACATGTGGAATGTGGAGGATATGTAGGATGTGTAGATCATGTATGGAGGACATGTGTGGATATGAGAATGTGGAGGACATGTAGGATGTGTAGGACATATGTGTAGAAGTAGTGGAGGACATGTGGATGTGTAGGACATGTAGAATGTGTAGGACAAGTAGCATGTGGAGGACATGTAGGATGTGGAGGACATGTCGAATGAGGAGGACATGTAGGATGTGTAGGACATGTAGCATGTGTAGGACATGTAGAATGTGTAAGACATGTATAATGTGTAGAATGTGGAGGATGTGTAAGACATGTAGAATGTGGATGACATGTAGGATGTGGAGGACATGTAGGACATATATAAATCATGATGTTTTTGACCTTCACAAAGTTTTATAAATGAGGCCCCAGGTCTGAAGGAGACCACAGTCCTGCACCTACTGACCAGGTCTCACTGACAATGTTCACTCATGTAAGCAGAGATAAATGGAGGTGAGATTGAGTCCCTCAGCTGGATGTGTTTATGGTATGTCTGCATGGTAACCATGGTAAACATAAGACCTTACTGGAAACATATAACTGAGCTCACACCTGAAGAGATGAAGACAGGAAACCAGTACCTTCAACAGACACATGAACAGACTGTTGTGAGTTGATGAAAGTCTGTTAGCATAGCATAAAATAACATACCACATTATATAATGGAATGTAATATAATATAATATAACGTAACATAATATAATATAATAGAGAGGAAAAAAAGTATTTGAAACACATTCCTGACTAAAAGCTGTGGGCGTGTTCACTCATGTCAGTCACACACACACACCTTTTTCATAAAAAACACAAAGACAAGCAATTCATTTATAGATATATATATATATATATATATATATATATATATGTATATGTATAGATAGAGATAGATCGATAATGTATGTTACGATTTGGCGCTATACAAATAAAATTCAATTGAATTGAATAGACCATTATCTGACGCCAAGAGAAGATCATTACTAACTTTAACTAGTGCTGTTTCTGTGCTATGATTTAATCTGAAAATCTTCAAACAGGCCATTAATGCGCAAATATTCACATAATTGATGAGCAACTGCCTTTTCTAAGATTTTAGAGACAAAGGGAAGATTAGATATAGGTCGGTAATTAGCTAAAATATCTGGGTCAAGGGTCGCTTTTTTGAGGGGTTTAATAACTGCTATTTTAAACATTTGGGGCACATATCCAGTTAATAAAGATAGATTAATTTGAGTTAATATAGAGTTGTTAATTAAAGCAAACACATCTTTAAACAGTTTGGTGGGGATAGGATCTAACTGACAGGTTGATGGCTTAGATGATGAAACTAATGATGTTAACTCAGGGAGATCTATAGAGGAGAAACTGTCTAACTGTGCACCTGGTGCTTCTAAAGCTCTTGTGCTAGAAGATGAGTCAGTCCCAATATGAGGGAGGAGATGATCCATTTTTTCTCTAATTGATGTTATTTTATTCACAAAGACGTTGACAAAGTCATCACTGCTCAGTGTTAAAGGAATAGATGGTTCAGTGGAGCTGTGGCTCTGTGTCAGCCTGGCTACAGTGCTGAAAAGAAATCTATGATTATTCTTATTTTCTTCAATTAGAGAAGAATAATAGGCAACTCTAGCTTTGTGTAGGGCTTTTTTGTAAGCTACAAAACCATCTTTCCAGGCTGAAGTTCCTCTAGGTTACTGGAACGCCATTTTCTTTCTAATCTGCGTAATGTTATTATAGTTCATTATTGTACAATTAAATGTGAGTAAATAATGATCAGTAAGGAGAGGGTTTTGAGGAACTATGTTTAAGTTATCAATATCAATACCATAAGTTAAAACAAGGTCGAGGTTGTGATTAAGGCAATGAGTTGGTTCATTAACGTGTTGAATAAAACCTATTGATTCCAACAGCGAGTTAAATGCGCAGCTAAGACTATCACGGTCAACATCTACATGGATGTTGAAATCCCCTACAATTATGATTTGATCTGTTTTAAGCACCAACTCAGATAAGAACTCAGAGAACTCTGATAGAAACTCTGAATAAGGTGCAGGTGGACGATAAACTGTGACTATTATAATTGGTTTCTGTGATTTCCAACTAGGATGAGATAGATTAAGAATAAGGCTTTCAAACGATGAATATCCTGGTTTGGGCTTGGGATTGATTAATAATCTAGTATTAAAAATGGCTGCTACTCCTCCTCCTCGGCCTGAGCTTCTAGGAATATGGGTACTAGCATGAGTGGGTGGAGTTGACTAATTTAGACTAATGTAATCGTCTTCATGTAACCAAGTTTCAGTTACACAGAATAAATCAATAAAATTGTCAGAGATAAGATCATTTATTGAAACCTTATATTTAATAGTCCACATTTAAAAGTAGTATTATTTGACTCTATTTTATTGTTGGTATTAATCTTTATTAAGTTAGAATGTCTAACTCCTCTTCTGTTTGTTATTGATTTATTTACTTTATTTACTTTAGTTTTTACTTTAGTAGGTCGAGGGACAGACACAGTCTCTATGGGGTTTTTAATAGGTGACTGCTCGAAAAGAAGCACAGAGAAGCATGAAAGACTGCAACTCTGTGTCCTGGTCTCAACTCTGGATTGTCATGGGTTTCTAATAAATTGTCCTAAGCTGCTAGATATGAGAGCTGCTCCATCCAAAGTGGGATGGACGCCGTCTCTCCTCATGAGACCAGGTTTCCCCCATAAGTTTTGCCAGTTATCTAAAAACCCCTGTGTGAGTGTGTGTAACAGACACTTCCTCCTCTGTGATTGGCTGCTTGAAGATGCTCAGACCTTTGCCAGTAAAAACATATCTTTGTCTTTTTGTCATCACATCTTTTTCATGTGATTCACTTTTTATTTATTTCTTGTAAACAATAACAAAACTAAGCTACACAACAAAAAATCAGTAAAAATAATTCTGAGAAATAAAATCTCTTCTCACAGCGATTGTGTTACTGACCAGTGACTGAGAGCATGTTACTCAGCCCTCACTGTGAGCTGCCATCTTAAAACCAGTTTCCATGGCGACAAAAGAGAGTGTTGACACGTCAGAAAAAAAAACACAACGATCTTCAACAAAATAAATACTTTTCTGACTGGAGATCAGTGCACGATGACATGTGAGATCACAACACACTAACAAAGAAACATGACAACAGACATGAGAGACATGTGAGATCACAACACACTAACAAAGAAACACAACAACAGACATGAGAGACATGAGAGAAATGAGAGACATGTGAGATCACAACACAGTAACAAAGAAACACAACAACAGACATGAGAGAAATGTGAGATCACAAACACACACTAACAAAAAAACACAACAACAGACATGAGAGACATGAGACATGAGACATGAGAGACATGTGAGATCACAACACACTAACAAAGAAACATGACAACAGACATGAGAGACATGTGAGACATGTGAGATCACAACACACTAACAAAGAAACACACAACAGACATGAGAGAAATGAGAGACATGTGAAATCACAACACACTAACAAAGAAACACAACAACAGACATGAGAGACATGAGAGAAATGAGACATGAGATCACAACACACTATGAAGAAACACAACAACAGACATGAGAGACATGAGAGAAATGAGAGACATGTGAGATCACAACACACTAACAAAGAAACACAACAACAGACATGAGAGACATGAGAGAAATGTGAAACATGCGAGATCACAACACAGTAACAAAGAAACACAACAACAGACATGAGAGAAATGTGAGATCACAAACACACACTAACAAAAAAACACAACAACAGACATGAGAGACATGTGAGACATGAGATCACAAACACACACTAAACTATAAGCACAACAACAGACATGTGAGACATGAGAGAAATGTGAGACATGTCTCACCTGTCATTAAAAAATAACACTTTTATCATGACGGAAGGAAGGAAAATAAAAGAAATGCGTTGGTGTCAAAGTGAAGAGGAGACAAATGTAAGACAGAGACACAGTCAACGTTAACTTCACTGACTGTGAATGTGTCAGGTAAAGAATCCCAGCCACCCAATACACACACTGACATAATCCCAAAAACAATCATTTAGTGTGAGTGTGTGTGTGTGAGAGTGTGTGTGAGTGTGAGAGAGTGTGTGTGTGTGTGTGTGTGTGTGTCTCTGTGTGTGAAAACAGTCAAAAGTTCAAACATGTTTCCACCGTCCTTGTTAGAGAGACAGAGACATTTGGTGAAAGCCAGTCCATCAAGGTTGTCACTGCAAACCAGCTGATCCATGGACACACCCTTCTGTGTTGCACAGATGGATGATGGGAAATAAACATGAATGTATGTGTCCTGAAGAAAGACAAGAAAAAGATGTTGTCACAATACTGTCAAAATGTAACAAAACACATGATCAAAATCACGGCACATGAATTAGTAATCTATGAATGGATGAAGGCAGACTGCTCTGCATCATTCATTCATACAGCTATCTTTCAGCCAATCAGAAAATACAATTACTAGCTATACACTAGTGTGAACCTGGTTTAGTTAATCTTTAACATACGACTAAACAACGAAAATCTGAGCGATCCTGAAGTTTAAATCTGTTCTGAAGCTTAAATCTGCTGTGAAGTTTAAATCTGCTCTGAAGCTTAAATCTGCTGTGAAGTTTAAATCTGCTGTGAAGTTTAAATCTGCTGTGAAGTTCAAATCTGTTATGAAGTTCAAATCAGTTCTGAAATTTAAATCTGCTGTGAAGTTTAAATCCGCTGGGAAGTTTAAATCTGTTCTGAAGTTTAAATCTGTTCTAAAGCTTAAATCTGCTCTGAAGTTTAAATCTATTCTGAAGTTTAAATCTATTCTGAAGTTTAAATCTGCTGTGAAGTTTAAATATGTTCTGAAGATCAAATCTGTTCTGAAGATTAAATATGTTCTGAAGTTTAAATCTGCTGTGAAGTTTAAATCTGTTCTGAAATTTAAATCTTCTGAGAAAATCTGGAAGTTCAAATCTGTTGTGTAGTTCAAATGTGTTCTGAAATTTAAATCTGCTGTGAAGTTTAAATCTGTTCTAATGTTTAAATCTGCTGTGAAGTTTAAATCTGTTCTGAAATTTAAATCTGCTGTGAAGTTGAAAATCTGTTATGAATCTGCTGTGAAGTTTAAATCTGTTCTGAAATTTAAATCTGCTGTTAAGTTTAAATCTGCTGTGAAGTTTAAATCTGCTGTGAAGTTTAACTGTGTTCTGAAGTTTAGATCTGCTGTGAAGTTTAAATCTGTTCTGAAGTTTAAATCTGCTGTGAAGTTAAAATCTGTTCGAAGTTTAAATCTGCTGTGAAGTTTAAATATGTTATGAAGTTCAAATCTGCTGTGAAGTTTAAATCTGTTATGAAATTTAAATCTGCGGTGAAGTTTAAATCTGTTCTGAAATTTAAATCTGTTATGAAATTTAAATCTGTTCTGAAATTTAAATCTGCTGTGAAGTTTAAATCTGTTCTGAAGTTTAAATCTGTTCTTGAATTTAAATCTGCTGTGAAGTATAAATCTGTTCTGAAGTTTAAATCTGCTGTGAAGTTTAAATCTGTTCTGAAATTTAAATCTGCTGTAAAGTTAAAATCTGTTCTGAAGTTTAAATCTGCTGTGAAGTTTAAATCTGTTATGAAGTCCACATCTGTTCTGAAATTTAAATCTGTTATGAAGTCCACATCTGTTCTGAAATTTAAATCTGCTGTGAAGTTTAAATCTGTTCTTGAATTTAAATCTGCTGTGAAGTTTAAATCTGTTATGAAGTTCAAATCTGTTCTGAAATTTAAATCTGCTGTGAAGTTTAAATCTGTTCTTCAATTTAAATCTGCTGTGACGTTAAAATCTGTTCTGAAATGTATCCCTGCTGTGAAGTTTAAATCTATTCTTAAATTTAAATATGTTCTGAAGTTTAAATCTGTTCTTAAATTTAAATATGTTCTGAAATTTAAATCTGTACTTAAGTTTAAATCTGTTCTGAAGTGTAAATCTGTTCTGAAGTGTAAATCTGTTCTGAAGTGTAAATCTGCTGTGAAGTTTAAATCTGTTCCGAAGTTTAAATCTGCTGTGAAGTTTAAATCTGTACTTAAGTTTAAATCCGTTCTTAAATTTAAATCTGTTCTGAAGTTTACATCTGCTGTGAAGTTTAGATCTGCTGTGAAGTTTAGATCTGTACTTAAGTTTAAATCTGTTCTTAAATTTAAATCTATTCTGAAGTTTAAATCTGTTCTGAAGTTTAAATCTGCTGTGAAGTTTAAATATGTACTTAAATTTAAATCTGCTGTGAAGTTTAAATCTGTTCTGAAGTTTAAATCTGCTGTGCAGCGACAGAGGAGACTCACCAGCAAAGATGTCTCTAATACGGAGACTCCACCCTGAAAAACAGAGAAACAGTTAAAAATGGTATAATCTGTATCACATTTAATAAACTAAAATGAAGATGAGATCATCCTGCAGGTAAATGATCCAAGAGACATGTCAAACATAATCTGGAGTTAACAGCTATGGATTAGATCAGAGGGGCCCAAGACGATTGTGATGGACCAGCAGACTGTGAAGATCTGTAGATCATTAGATCTGTGGATTATTAGATCTGTAAATTATTAGATATGTGAATTATTAGATCTGAGGATTATTAGATCTGTAAATTATTAGATATGTGGATTATTAGATCTGTAGATTATTAGATCTGTGGATTATTAGATCTGTGGATTATTAGATCTATGGATTTTTAGTTAATTTGTATCAGTGGATTATTAGATATGTAGATTATAACATCTGTGGATTATTAGATGTGTAGATTTATATTTCTGTAGATTTATAGATCTGTAGATCACAAGATCTGTAGATAATTAGACCTGTAGATAAATAGACCTGTAGATCATTAGACCTGTAGATTATAACATCTGTGGATTATTAGATCTGTGGATCATTAGATCTGAGGATTATTAGATCTGTGGATCATTAGTTCTGAGGATTATTAGATCTGTGGATTATTAGGTCTGTGAATTATTAGATCAGTGTATTATTAGATCTGTAGATTGTGTGACATTGAAGTGACCTGTAGAGTCCAGTTACTTCCTGTGTTTTTCAGGGGTGATACTGTGTTAAGCCCCACCTCCTCCTCCTGTTTTATTCTGAAGAGCATGTCATTGTGTCACAGGGTGATCGAGCATTACAGTAACAAAGAGAGAGAGAGAGAGGTGCAGAGGGCGAGTGCAGACATGACAGTGACATTCCACAGGCCTCACCCTGTGTGTGTGTGTGTTTCTAAAACACTTGTGTTACATGAAGCAGTCAAACTCGTGAGGCGTTCACTGACAAACCGTCATAATAAGGGTCTATGAAATGAGACATGAAAACATCTCTCACACACACACACACACTGTGATGTAAATGTTTTTATGAAATAATGTTTTATACTGAAAACAAAACAGTAAAAAAACAAGCTCCTCCTACTTGAGTGTGAGGAATGTAGTCAGACTGAAACCTGGTAACAAGGTTCTGTGTGTGTGCATTTGTGTGCGTGCGCGCGTGTGTGTGTAAGTGAGCGAGAGAGAGAGACAAGGTACAAAACTGGTTTTATCTTCAGACAACACTGGGGAGTGAACACATTTTTTATTTTTAAAGTTTGTAAATTTAAACCAGGCTCCACCCACACAACAGCTCACAGCAGTGCTGACGAGGGCAAACAGGAAGTTGTAACTGATAAGAACCAATGAAGAAGAAAATATAGATAAAAATCTGATCTTCAGTGTGTGCACACCTAAACACAACACTGCAGCTTTCAAAATAAAAGTCTAAGTTTCTGTTCGTCCACACCTGAACACAACACTGCATCTTTCACAATAAAAGTCTAAGTTTCTGTTTGTCCACACCTAAACACAACACTGCGTCTTTCACAATAAAAGTCCAAGCTTATGTTCGTCCACACCTAAACACAACACTGCATCTTTCACGTAAAGTCTAAGTTTCTGTTCGTCCACACCTAAAAGCAACACTGCATCTTTCACATAAAGTCTAAGTTTCTGTTACGTCCACACCCAAACACAACACTGCATCTTTCAGAATAAAAGTCTACGTTTCTGTTCGTCCACATAAGTTTCTGCTCGTCCACACCAAAGCGCAACACTGCATCTTTCACAATAAAATTCTAAGGTTCTGTTCGTTCACACCTAAACACAACACTGCATCTTTCAAAATAAAAGTCTAAGTTTCTGTTCGTCCACACCTGAACACAACACTGCATCTTTCACAATAAAAGTCTAAGTTTCTGTTCGTCCACACAAAAAACACAACACTGCATCTTTCACAATAAAAGTCGAAATTTCTGTTCGTCCACACCTAAACACAACACTGTAGCTTTCAAAATAAAAGCTTCATGCTTGGATTGGTTGGTTCAGAATACTTACGGTACTTTCTGTCGACAGTACATGGTCAAACCAATGGCAGCACCAAGAGCTACAAGGACAGCGATGACGATTCCAGCGATGGCTCCGTCTGACAGTCCTTCATCCAATGCTCCCTCCTCTACAACAGAGGACAGTCAGGACACGTGGACAACAGTCAGGACACATAGACAACAGTCAGGACACATGGACAACAGTCAGGACACGTGGACGACAGTACTGTTGAGATGTTTATGAACCTTTTAAGGCGGGGCTCACCTTTAACGGACAGTTTGTGGTTGGACATGGTGGTCTTTCCCGTGATGGCGTTGTACGCCTCACACGTGTACGTTCCGCTGTTCTTGTATAACGCCTTCTCGATGGTGTACTGTGCTGTTTTGACATCAGTCACTGTGCCGTTAAACTTCCATGTGAAGTTGGCGGGCGGGGCAGACAGCGCTGAGCAAGTGAGTGTCACTTTGTCGTTGACCTCGACGGCGTCTTCGCCCGCCACCGTTGCTGGATCAGGACCAACTAGACACAGAAGATGAAGGTGATTGATTCAGCAGAAGAAAACAACAATGTTAACATAAACAAAACAAAGCACTCACAGTTGACCTCCATCTTGAAGGAAGCTTCGTCACTGTTGACCGGGTTGGTCAGCTGACACTTGTACTCGCCGCTGTCTTCTTTCTGCAGCGGGTTGATCATCAGCGAGCTCTTGTCGTCAGAAAACACCAGGCGGCCACTGAGTGACAGAGCTTTACCATCCTTCAGCCACGTCCTGGTCTTCACGGCACCAGCCGTTGCCTGGCAACTGAGATTGGCTGAACTGTTGCCGGCGATGAGGATGGAAGTCGGACCTGTGATTTTAGTCCCGGAGATAGCATCTGACCACAAAGAGAGAGGTCAGCTAAAAAACATACTTTCATTACTATTATTTTACACTTTCAACTGTCTGATTCTTGATCTGTGCAATGAGCCCCCTGCTGCTGAGACATTCCTGATAAAATCTAGGTGGAGATCCACACACACTCTGTGACAACCCTGTGCCACACCTGTGATATACCTGTGAGACACCTGTGAGACACCTGTGACACACCTGTGAGACACCTGTGACACACCTGTAACACACCTGTGAGACACCTGTAACACACCTGTGAGACACCCGGCAGCACCTGTGACACACCTGTAGAGACACCTGTGACACCTGTGGGTGGAGACACCACCTGTGAGACACCTGTAACACACCTGTGAGACACCTCGATGCACCTGTGAGACACCATGAGACTGGCACCTGTTACCACCTGTGCTGTGAGACACTGTGACACACCTGTGAGACACTTACCTGTGCACCCAGACACACCTGTGGGAACACACCTTGAGACACCTGTGAGACACCTGTAACACACCTGTGGGAGACACTGATGCACCTGTGAGACACCTGTGAGACACCTGTGACACACCTGTGAGACACCTGTGACACACCTGTGACACACCTGTGACACACCTGTGACACACCTGTTCCTTAATAAATGTGTGACATTTGTAAATGTCTTCTATATGTATAGTTTAAAACCTCTTCAGGGCAGAATGTGAAACCATCGTTCAGCAGGTTTCCCCCTCTCTCTCTCTCCCACACACACACACACACACACACAATGGGTTTGGGGGGCATGGCTCCATGAATGTCAGTGTCTTTGTAAAAACATATTATATGTGTTAGCCTCTATGTGTTAGAACATTTACATCACCTATAACCTGTGATATATGATATCACCTGTGACATATGTTACCATCTATAACCTGTCATACATGATAGCATCTATAACCTGTGATATATGATAGCATCTATAACCTGTGATATGATATCACCTATAACCTGTGATATATGATATCACCTATAACTTGTGATATATGATATCACCTATAACCTGCGATATATGATATCATCTATAACCTGTGATATATGTTACCATCTATATGTATATGATATATCTATGATATGATACTTATAACCTGTGATATATGATATCACCTATAACCTGTGATATATGATATCTACCTATAACCTGTGATATGTGACCTGTGATATATGATATCATCTATAACCTATGATATATGATAGCATCTATAACCTGTGATATATGATACCATCTATAACCTGTGTATATGATAGCATCTACCATATATGATGGCATCTACCTGTGATATATATATCATCTACCAACGATATATGATAGCATCTATAACCTGTCGTATATGATACCATCTATAACCTGTGATATATGATACCATCTATAACCTGTTGTTGTGATACCATCTATAACCTGTCATATATGATACCATCTATAACCTGTCATATATGATACCATCTATAACCTTCTGACTGTTCATAACACAGCATCTCCATAACAACTCACCCATCACAGCAAAGGAAACTCCAGCAGAAGCAGTGATGCGCTGGGTTTTGGCGTTTGTGGCTCTGCAGGTGTATTCGTCCATCGTCTTCCCTAAACCATGAGCTTGGATGTCCTTCAGCGAGAGGACCGGACCAGCCACCTCCATCACTTTCTGGTTGTGGAACCATGTGAAGGTGGCAGGTGGGCTGGAAGGAGCGTAGCATGAAAGGTTGAAGTTGGAGCCGGCTCTGATGAACTGAGGCACCTTCACAGGACTGAGGGTGACTTTGTCTGGACCGTCTGCGGAGCAGCACATTCAAAAAATACTAATTATTATAATTATATATACACAGTATATACTGTGTATATATGTATATACATTTTCCAGTATATGTATACAGTATATGTAAGAGTTTATAGAGAGAGTTTACAAAGAAACAGTTTGAGTTAAATGTGTGACTAATCAATAAGTGAAGCAGTGGTCCATGTGGTTTCAGCTAAGTCACGATGAAGGTGTGTAAGTGTGTGAGCTGCTGTGTATGAACACACGCACGCACGCACACACCACTAAGTAAACACACCTGTGTTCATTCATGACTTGAGTGTGAACCTGGGCTTATATCATTTAGTGGATTAGCTGATCAGAACAAACCTAAATCAATAAATGTATCAATTATTAGAAACAAGAGTTAAAGGGTTTATATGAAATCTGCTGTGATTACACTCGCCTCGCCTCGCCACGGTTTAAGTAGCATTGCCACTAGCATAGTAACTTGGTACCAGGTACTATTTTTAGTACCTGCACCAGCGAGGTTCCAAAAGTGTGCTGAGTAGGTAACTACGTGATGATTGGTTAGACTGTCGGCCACTGACTGGTCAGAGTACCGTCACAGGAAGCGATCAAGTCGAATCAGTGGTGAACTAGTTAGGTTCCAGGTTTAGGTTAGAGCCTGGTCTAGTTAGGCTCCAGGTTTAGGTTAGAGCCTGGTCTAGTTAGATTCCAGGTTTAGGTTAGGGTCACATGTCTGTTCACAGGGGGAAAGCTGTTACCATGGTAACACGTGTGAGTCTCAGTACCTGTCCATGCTAACTATGCTAACCAACAACAGACATGGCACTTCCTATGTGGGAGGAGTCAGCAGCAGCAATGTGGGTGCAGTACATACAGTGGACTGTGAGTTTGAAGGGGGCGCTCTTCTCTTTCTCCAGCTTATTGGCAGCTGTGCAGGAAATAGGAGCAGTGAGATCAGACCTGAGAACGGCATCGATGGTCAGCGTGCTGGACGTGTCCTCCTGAGGACAGGACACACAGTGAGCTCATGGACATCAAAGCCCAGAATGAAAAAGGTCAATTTAAAAATGTACATTTTTGATAGTGATGCGTTTGCCATCTGCAACGAGCGTTGCGTCGCTGTGGAACCAGGAGAAGGTGAGGAAGGAGCCGCGGGCGGAGCAGGTGAGGACCACGGTGCTGTTGTGTTCTATGGCCTCGGGAATGTTGGACTTGATGACGACGTTGGACACCGGCTCTGGAGAGACACTTATGTTGAAATTCATGTTCCATGGATGATGAATCATCATCATGAATTTGAACTCCTCCTTTATGTGACACACAGAGAACTAAAACAACAGAAAGCAGGCTGTCGTCATGACAACCACAATGAGCTAATCTTGACTAAACCTAAACTCCACAGCTTCATATTTTAAATCAGTCAAAGTGATCTGACCACACACACACACAGTGGACGTGTGATGATGAAATGAAGCAGTGAACATAAACCTGCTCACACACTAACTGTAGAACCAGTCGGACCCGTTTTTCTCTGCAGTGTTTACTGAACACGGAGCAGCAGGCAGAGTCACCTGACCTGTGACATCATACAAACCACCACAGGATACAGTGATGTCATTCACAACTTAACCTTTGTTAACCCTCATTATTTCATCTTGTCACACATATACATGATATTTACTTTTCCTTAGATCACCATGGTGACCTTTGACCTGTTTAATCTCTGGCAGGAAATGGGTGTGGCCAATGGAGGGGAATCTAAAGGAATGTTGGGGAAAAAGCAACATTCATGCAGATGTTGACAGGACACACACAGACACACACACGCAGATATTTAGTTGTATCTGTTATTTACAGATATTTAGTTGTATCTGTTATTGGTTATTTACAGATGTTAAGTTCAGTCAATCATCATCTACTGCTTTATCCTCCACCAGAGGGTCGCGGGGGGTGCTGCATCGGCCAATAGGCGGGGTACACCCTGGACAGTTGGCCAGTCCATCGCAGGGCCACACACACAGATAGAGACAAACAACCATTCACTCTCACACTCACTCCTACGGTCAATTTAGAGTGTCCAATTCACCTAATCCCCACATGTTTTTGGACTGTGGGAGGAAGCCGGAGAACCTGGAGAGAACCCACGCACACACGGGGAGAACATGCAAACTCCATGCAGAAAGGCCCTTGTTCCGACCGGGGCTCGAACCCAGGTCTTCTCGCTGCAAGGCGAGTGTGCTAACCACAACGGTGTGGCCCCAGATGTTAAGTTGTATCTGTTATCGCAGGTAAACAGGTAACAGGTTAACCTGTTAACAGGTAACAGGTAACAGGGTACAGGTTAACAGGTATGTTTCATGCAAGGACCTGCTATTTGTGCGCGTGGCAGTTTGTGTCTCAGAACAACGCGAACCCGCCTTTTCCTGAGTCTTTTGGCGCCACTAAGCAGCTCGATGCTGACGATTAAACCAAACCTCATTTTGAAAACGTGTGCTGCAAACATCACAATGTTAAAGTAAAAGATGTTTTCACTTTGAGAGGCTCACACTCACCCAGGACCCGCAGCTCGATCTCTGCGGTCTTCGTCGCTCCGTCCATGGACACGATGGTGATGCTGTAGTCGCCGCTGTCCTCGGGTTTCAGCTTCCGCAGGCTCAGGTAACCGTTGGTTTCGTTCACAGACACCCGTCCTTCATACGGTTTGTTCACTTTCAGCCCCGTCGAACCCACGGTGGCGACGTGGATCTGCTCGTGGCCGTCGTTGTAGTTCCAGATAATGAAGACGTAGTCCGGCTTGTTCACCAGCGTCGTCAGAATCACAACGTCCGACCCCAGAACCGCGTCCACCGGACCTTCGGGCAGGATTTCCTGCCCCACGCAGCGTCCTGAGAGCGGACAGGTGTGTCAGGTTAGGATGGGTCATACATTCGAAAAGTAACATATACACTAGCACTCAAAGGTTTGGACACACCTTTCCATTTACTAGAATGAGGAAGTGGGTCCAAATTTGTGACTTGTAGTGTGTGCGTATATATATACATTAATCCATCTATCTATCTATCTATCTATATATATATATATATATCTATATATATATATATATATATATATATATACATATATATATATATACACACATACTCAAAAGTCAAAAGTCTGTTTCAGAGAAAATATGTGAGTTTACAGTCGAGTTTAACCTGATTCTAGAGCTCAAATACACACATTCAAACATTAGAATAGCTTCATTAAAACATAGTTATATAAATCTAAACATTATAACCATGTTTAGCAACAATATAAATGATTTATTACCGATCACAGTGATCAGCAGCAGCAGCAGCAGCGTCAGAGGATCCATGAGGAAGGTTCAAGAGTTTCAGTGAGAGCGAACACTAACGTTACCTGCACCTTTAACAGACACACCCAGACACACATACAATCACACCCAGACTCGCACCCTGAAACACACACACTCACACCCAGACACACACACCCAGAGAGACACACACACGCACGTCATCAGCATGAGGTGTCTCTATTGATTTGACTGAAAACTTGATTAAAGTCAGTTTATTTCTAATGTTTGAAAAAGTAAATACAGTTTTTTTTTCCATTATGTCAAAAATATCGATAAAAACATGAGAACTACACAAACACTTAAACACTGCAGGTCAGTGAGACACTCCTGCCACCCAGTGGACACATGTAGCCAGGCTCCTCCTCTCCTGTAGAACCAGCTCAGTGTCAGTTCAGGAGGCAGAGCTTCTCTCTGACTAACCTAATGAACATGAAGATGTCACTGTATGATGTCAGCGTGCTGTAGGTTGGCTCCTCCTCTCTGCTGCCTGGACTCAGCAGCTGGTAGGTGGTAGATTAGCCCCGCCCTCGTAGTTGACAAATGAAAACAACTGAACTAACTGAAAACAATGACGCCCTTGTGGTCAAAAGAGGGGCAGTTAGGAACGTTACCTGGACACGTGGACCTTACCTGAACACAGGGACCTTGGGCGGCCCGTGGCCAAGTGGAAAGGGAACTTGACTTGTAACCAGAAGGTCACTGGTTCAAATCCCCACCCGGTCACGAAAGGGGTACTCCTGAGCAACCCCCAATGCTCCCCGGGCGCTGCTCAGTGTGGAAGCCCACTGCTCCTAATTCTAGGATGGGTCAAAATGCAGAGGAATACTTTCCATAAGGGTATTAGTAATAACTAACTTACCTGGACGCAAAAGTTTTCTGTTGGTTTCTAGAGAAACCACTTTGGTCAGATAATCCAGATGTGTAAACTCTAAAACTCTAAAGCAAACTCGGAGCTGGGGGCAGTTTTAACACTACAGGAGCTCCGAAGCAATGATGTCTTTGCAGAGTGGCAAAGCACCAGGTATTGACGTCTTCTTGTTGACTTCTACAAGTCTTTCTGGCCCATCATAGGTGGTGACCTGCTTGAGGTGGTGTCAGACAGTCTTCAAAGAGGACAGCTCCCTCTCAGTTGCAGGAGGGCTGTCATCACCCTGATACCTAAAAAGGGAATACTGCAGCTGATTAAGAACTGGAGGCCTGTGTCGCTGCTGTGGCAGCTCTGGCCCTCAGATTAAGAGAGGTGATGGTATCCATCATCCAACCTGACCAGACGTCACTTTAATTCATGATGTTTTGGTGGTTTCCAGTGAATTGGGTTGTGATACTGGTCTGATTTCAATAGACACTTCATTTATTTGGTTTTATATCTTCTGCCAAGGTCAACTGGGGAAAAAGCAAGGCTGTGATGGTGGGAGAGAGGCTGGGGGACCAGCTCACCCTGCCTGCAGAGCTCACCTGGAAAAGAGGTGGGCTGAGGTATTTGGGAGTCTTCCTGGGGGACGAGACCAGCACAAAGAAAAACTGGGACAACATGGTGGAAGCGGTGAAAGGACGGCTCAACAATTGGAGGTGGCTCCTCCTAAAGATGTCATACAGAGGCAGGGTCCTGATCACCAACAACCTGGTCTCGTCCTCCCTGTGGCACAGGTTGGCTTGTATGAATCCTCCGGGCCTCTCTCCTCTCCCAGATACAAAGGCTTTTAGTTGATTTCATTTGGGACAGGATGCACTGGGTCCCACAGAATGTCCTCTTCCTTCTTAAGGAGGAGGGGGGGCAGGGCCTGGTTCATTTGGCAAGCTGGGGTGCTGCCTTTCGCCTGAAATTCATCCAGAGGTTGATGAATGGACCAGAGGACACTGTGTGGAGGGCTCTAGCCTGCTGCATCCTAAAGCGTTTTAACAGCCTGGATATGGATTTTAATTTGTTTTTAATGGACAGCACTCAACTCAACAGGTCATCTCTTCCTAGTTTTTATGAAAGTGTTTTTACTGTGTGGAACCTGCTCAAAAAACAGAGACAAAACAGGCAGATTCTCTGCACTGGCTACTGCAGGAGCCGGTTCTCCATGGGACGGTCCTGGACTGTCCAGACTGGGCGGGCCCCTCTTTCTTTTTCCTGCTCCAGGCTGCAGGGGCCACTACTCTGGCTGGGCCCCGGCTGGAGGACTCTAATTCATACTATTACAGTGGAGGATCCTCCACAGGACTGTTGCTGTGAACGCTTTTATTTCTTTGGTGAATGCTGAGGTGGGGGACAGATGAGAGGGAGACGGTGTTTCACTGTCTGCACTGTTTCTGTTTCTGCAGAGAGTTTTTACAGCTTTTACTGAGGTTTTTACGAAAGAGGTTTTTATCTGTGGTTTTAAATACACTCGCCAACAGAAGGAGAAGAGCCAGCTCCTGAACTATGTGCTGGGTCAGGCCAAGATGGCAGTGTATGTGAGCAGAAAGAGGAGGACAGTTTTTTTAATTGTCAGGAGACTTCACCTCTTTTAAAAACCTGTGTGTCAAAAGAATTGAGATCCATAGGAAGGAGATCGGAGTCAGCTCAGTGTCCAAACAAGGGTTTAATCTTGTACAAGAGGAGCATTCACAAAGCAACACACACAGGCCAGTTACAAAGTGAAGACTTGGTATTCCATCTCTCCATCAGCAGCCCTTTTGGCTTCACAGCCTGCAAAACAGCTTTTCCCCACAAACAAGCAAATAAAACAACACAAAGCCATGGTGCACACATTGAAACATCACAGAACACAAAACAACACAAGACAACACTTAGTCTAAATTTTAAAAATTACTCAGTCTTAATTTTAAAGTTATATGTCGACAAATCTTAATTTTAACATTTTTTTAAAACGTTTTCTCTTCTTTTCATCCTCTGCTCTCTTCTTCTTTACGTTGTCTCACTTCCTTTTCTTTCTGCTTCTGCATTCCTCTTTCTTGCTTCTGCCTCATCTAACCATGCCTTTTCCTGTGTGTACCCTTCTTTCTTCTGCCTCTTCTTACTTCCCTTTGACTTTACCTCTATCTTTTCTACCAGTTTTTTACATTTTTCTACCTGCAATTTTCCTCTAAATCCATATTTATTTTCCCATCTTTTTATAGACTTTACATTATTCAATTCAATTCAATTCAATTCAATTCAATTTTATTTGTATAGCGCCAAATCATAACATACATTATCTCAAGGCACTGTACATAGACAACATCAAGGAGAGCAGACAACCCCAACAGTTCACACAATGAGCAAACACTAGTCATCAGTGGAGAGAAAAAACTCCCTCTGACAGAACCAGGCTCAGAGATGTGCGGTCATCTGCCTTGACCGACATCCTCGACATTATCTAGTGCCTTTTGGCCCATTCGTTTTGCATCACCTTCATATTGAACCTCGTCAGGTTCACAACAACATTTATAACAACTATTACCATTTCCCATTTTGATATAAAAATGACCTTAAATTTTATTCGTACTTTTATTTTAAGGTTCCTTTTTTTATATTATTATTATTATTATTATTATTATTATTATTATTTTATTTTATATATTTTGCCGGTCTTTTCATTTCTTTTACTTTTTATTTTAGGTCCCTACCCTAAATCTAAGAGAGTCCTGCTCCCCCAAGTCCCTGACTTGCTTTTAATTTATTTTAAATGAGCTAGGATCGATCCATTTCTGTACCGGTTTTTTCACTTCAGTAGAAGAATACCGATACTTTCGAAATCTGGCACCGCATATTCAAACTTACTGTTGTTACTTTTGAGCTGAATTTGTTTTTAAATTTAGAAGTGGTTGTTTCTTACCCTTTTGATGATTTGAGTCCCTGACTCAATGTTTGTCTGGCTGATCCGTCTCCCCTCCTTGGTTGGCCCCGTCACTGTCCCACTCTTCACGGAACCTGGCCTCCCTGACCAAAACGGCGCTTTAAGAGCCCTGTGGTGGAGGACTTTTAGGAGGATTTATTTTTTTCTTACCTCCGCCTTGCAAGGTCTTCAGGTCCATTGATGTGAAGAGAGCGACAGATATTGGGGCCCCACGTTGGGCGCCAAGTTGTCAAAAGAATTGAGATCCATAGGAAGGAGATCGGAGTCAGCTCAGTGTCCAAACAAGGGTTTAATCTTGTACAAGAGGAGCATTCACAAAGCAACACACACAGGCCAGTTACAAAGTGAAGACTCCCTGTCTTTGAGGAAACACAAGGTATTTATCTGTCTCAATGGGTCAGCTATCACCCTGCCATAAGGTGCAGACCCCCGCCTCTGTGGGTTTGTTATCACCTTGCCCTGAGTCGCAGACCCATTGTCTCTATTCACAAGTTACTTCAAACAGTTCCTAAAACAATACATATGGTCAGTGGTCCCAAGTCACATCGAACAGTACATTAACAATACAAAGGGTCAATGGTCGCAGGTCACATCAAACGGTTGCATTGAACATTTTTCTTCATGTATTACATGAGGTACATAATTCCCATAACACTGTGTTGCTACCAGGATGTCCTGTGTCAGGTGGAAGATGATGACCTGTTGTTTGTTTATGTGTTTGTGTATATGGGTATGCATGTATGTGTATATGTATATGTGGATGTGTTTGTGCGTATATCAGAATCAACTTTATTGCTGATTCTGATCAATCAATCCACCAATCAATCAATGACGCAGTGACACATATTTGAAACCTCTTACAGGAAGTCTCTCTCTCTCTCTCTCTCTCCCCCTGTGCCTGGTGTGTGTTGACGCATGCGCAGACAGAGCATCATCATCATCATCAGCAGCAGCAGCAGAGTCGTCACTGAACAAAGAACCAGAACAAAAGGTATTTTAAAAAAACACTTCTGTTTTAACGTTTGACCTGCGCGCGTATGTGTGTGTGTGTGTGTGTATGTATGTGTGTGTGTGTGTGTGTGCGTGCGTGCGTTCGTGGGTGTGTAAACAACGTAAATTGAACGTAAATTAACGTGTTTTGAAGACACTGAGTCTCGAGACAACGCCTGAAACAACCTGATCAATCCGTTCATGATGACGTCACCTTATCAATAACCAGGTTAATTTGAGAGTAGATTCAGTTACGGACGTCATCATCATCATGACATCATCGTCAGGCTGTTCACAGCAATTATTACTCAATGTTTTTATTATTATTCCCAAACGTGACTTACATGAATGAGTAACATGAATGAGTGAACGAGTAACATGGGTGTGTGAGTGAATGGAAACATAAATGAGTGAGTGAATGAATGAATAACATGATTGAATGAGTAAATGACAGGAAAAAAATTAAAAAATTAAAATTAAACTGTAACATTAATAATATTATGATAAAAATCCCTCACTTATTTGATGGTGAATTTTGGTGACAATCATGTGGCTTGCTCGTGGACCTGTTAGCCCTGTGTGGGTGTTTCCGGGTCACAATGTGTTGTTGTGGTTCTGTTCTATTCATGAGTGTAAATGCTGAGTCATCAGTGACGGTGTCAGGAGACACATCGGCATGTTGACAAGTGGAGCCGGGGATCAAACCTCTGCCTGAGACAACCCCCTGTACCACTGATCAGGCTTCTCTGTATTTTGTGAAGGTTTACACACATAGGTTAGGGTTGATGTTACATTGTTACAGTGTTAGTGTGGTGACATGAATGACTGAAGGATTATGTTTGATTTCATGTTTCAGGTCAGAAGACGATGGAAAAGTCAAACAGCCAATACGAATCCTTCCTGTTCTGGAGGCAGCCAATCCCGGCCCTCGACCTGTCAGAGCTGGAGGAGCTGGGTGTGGCCATCCGTCAGTCGACCAACGGCAGCGCAGGAAAAGACAAAGCATCCAAACTGAGGAGTCGTGATGACGAGGTGAAAGTTTGTTAGTTTCTGTTTTTAATCCAATAAAACCAAGGTTATGTGATCGATAAGAACCAATGAGCTCAGAGCCACAGACACAGGGACAGTATTGACAGAAGCACCAGTTTACACAAGAAACATGTAAGACATGTTAGATCAAAACATGCCACTCACTCACAGATCATGTGACTGTTAATGTTCAGCAGGATCAGAGTCAGACTCTCCGCTCCACAATTTACCTCCCACTCAAACTGAAAACATGAGAAGTCAGTCAGTATCATCATTACACACACACACGCACAGCCATGGGGATTAGGTGCCTTGCTCAGGGACACCCTAGTACCTGACCCGTCCTGGGATTTTAACCTTCAACCCTTTGGTTACAAGCCCAATTCCTTTCCTCTTGTTCACTTGCTGTATATTCTCAGCAGAAGAAAAAAAACAAACATGGAGGAATTCAGGCCGACAAAACTGATTATTGTCAATGTCACGATTAGAGAACTGGAGGACTGGAGCTCTTCATCTATCATTTACCACTTTATCCTCCACAGTAGGGTCGTGGGGGGCTGTGCCAATCTCAGCTGATGTAGGGTGATAGGTGGAGTCACACCCTGGACAGCTCACCAGTCCATCACAGAGCCACACAAACAGAGAGACACATTCACACCTGTGGTCAGTTTAGAGTGACCAGCTGACCTCATCCCCATATTGCATGTTTTTGGACTGTGGGAGGGACCCGGAAAAAACCCACGCACACACGGGGAGAACATGTGACCTCCAAGTAGAACAGGGCTGGAACCCGGGTCTTCTTGCTGCAAAGACAAGTGTGTTAACCACTACACCATCGTGTGACCTGAACTGAACATAGCTTCCTTCAAACACCTTGTCCTCCTGCCATGTGTTTGCATGTTTTTCAGGGTGAGGGTCAGTGTATGACAGTCTTAAACATTAGCATGATATATCAGTGGAAACACAACAGATTTTAGTCACTTTCACTAAAAACTTGTGTGATCAAATCCACGTCGGTTCAGTTCTCTACGTCACATGATCATGTCTTTATGTCACTGTGAGACAGACTTTTGTAAACAACACACAGACTCACTCAAAAACTCACACCAAAGCTGATTTTCAGGAGTTGTTGATCCACTGCTGCCTCCATCACTGAGTTCAAATGTCTTCTTTTGTCACTTGTTTGTAATCCAACATTCAGAATGACCTCAGTGACACAAGGTGATCACACGAGGCAGCAGAGGAGCAGCTGCTCTTCTCTGAAGTATAACCACATGTGTTCTTCTTCAGACTGAGCTGCTGCAGTTTTCCTCCGTCAACTACTGGAGAGCTCCCATTGCGGATGTGGACACTCTGCTGGCCGACCTCAACCTGCTGCTCTGAGACCTGACCCCTGATCCTGGAGCAGGCTCTGCTGCTTTTCTCTGGAGACATTTTACCAAACATCATAAAATTAAAATAAAAGCCATCCACAGGTACAGAGACTGGTCCTGAGTCAGATTTAACACCAGACACACTCATTATTATAAAACCACATAATTTCAGCTGAAACTTCACTTTAAATGAGAAATAATGGATGTGTAACTCATCACTCATATATTTTATGAATGTATTTATTTATGATCAAATGATTAAGTTATTTAGAAAATGTTTGTCATGTCATGTGTCATGTCAAATGATTTATTTATTATTAGAAACGTAGACATTTATTTTCACGTTTGTGTCTCATGCCGCTGTTTGTCAACAACAATAAAACATTTATTCATCAGAAAACACTTTGACCTCTGAAGTGACTACATGTGGAAATGAACAGTGCCCCCTGCTGGTGTCTGTGAGCGTGTCAGCAGGCAAGAAAGTAACACTTAAACATTATTCTTATTATTATTCATACATAAAAACATTAAGTTAAACATGAGAAGATCATAATGAAAACGTAAAATTTTTTTTTATAATTTTAATGAGTTTAAAAACAAAACCTGCAGCGTCACTCAGTTTGAACAGAACTCAGGTCAGTTTGTGTGCGCGCGCTCTCAGGCCCTGCCCACTGGGAGGTTAACATTCACGCTGGCTTCCACCTCCGGTGTCGCGGAGCCGCCATCTTTGTAACAGGAAAAACAGAAATTCGCGGTTTTACGCTCGTTTCCCGCAGGTGAGCACGTGACAGAGTCTCAGTGACGTAAGGGAGACATAAAGTGACGGAATCTGCGGGAGAAGAAGGTAAAAGTTTGTTCAGTTTCACCTGCTAACAGTTTGCATGCACATAAGCTAACGGCGAGCACAACTAGCTGCTAAACAGCAGCGTCAGTGGAACGTGCTGACGACCACACTTCCTGTCAGGACCTTCAACATAAAATACCGATTTCAAAAAGAACCATTAAAACAGGTCCAGCAAAGAATTAAAAGCAGCAAAGAATTGCATCGTGCCTATAGAAGTAGTCTCTCTGATCTGACACTAACATAGATGTTTAAAGGCAATAAATATTACATTTAAATGTCTCTATTTTGGCGAAAATCTTCTAGGGTTGATTGATTTCATAGATGTGTAAAATATTTAAAATCAAAGTTGATCAGTCATCACAACTTCACACACGATCTTTCATGAAGAAACTCCATATACATTAACAATAAATAGGTTTGTAACAATGTCTACATTATTGTGTAACCACTATCATAATCCTTCAATTTATGGTAAAGACAGCAACATCCCAGTTTTTGCAAAAAATGTTTAACATAAGTCAAGTCTATTTTAAACCATTACGAGCGACTTCATATCCGGATAACAGTAAATGTGAAAGTCTTTTATAAATCTACCTAGAAAAGTTTGAAATTTTAATTTGAAAGCCATACTCCTAACTTCCGGGCGACAGCGGCCTCGTCTTGGTAACTTGGTCCAGAAAACAAGCCCGGGAGAAACGGACGAGCAGCCTCGGCGCAAATATCCGTGTTTTTACTCAGCGTGGATTAAAGTGCGCACTCGACTGCGGTGTTTTAATTAACCGTGAGGATTTCAGCGGTAAAAGCTGCGCTCACCGGGGGACTCGTCTGGCTCACCGGCTAGCGTGCTAACATTAGCTGTGACGGCTCATCCTCACACACCCGGACACGGTGAGTACCGGAGCCGCGTCCTTCCCCGAGCTTTACTGGTGTTTTGACGGTGTTTTTCGAGTTAAGCCGAGTCGTTGAACAGGGACAGATTCAGCGGCAGGAGCGGCGGCAGCAGCCGGGCAGAGCAGCGACTCCGCTGCGGCTCAAGAAAACACTTTAACCGGATGTGGAAGTGGTTTTTTTTTCTTCGGGGGTAAAATAGGAAATTTCTGTTCGACTTCCTCCGGAAAACCAACAACTTGTTATCAAACGGTTTCCTGTCGGTGTGTACGCGGTGTTGTGGTGGGGCATATGTCGGTGTTTAACGGGCAGCGGTGGCGCAGGGATGCGGCACATGGCGGACTCTTTCTGACCGTGAAGGCGCCTAAAATGGCTCCGCTCAAAAAACCTCGTCCTCCGCTGCTGTTTCACAATCACCAGCGCTGAGCAGCGGCATGCTTCAATTATCGGACACAGCAGCGGGCTAACTTTTGTAGCTTCACCCACTTTTTTATTTTCTTCTTTTCATAAAATAAACTCCTGCTCCCGTGTGTGACACGAACACGCCCACTATCACTTGTACTATAATTTAAGTAAACCTCACGCACGTTTATGTTGACGCTTTGTTTTTGTTGATGTTGGCGCCTTAAACAACCCGCAGCTGTGATTCTGACACGTCGTCGTGGTCACGCGATCACTTTTAAAGATTTCTCTTTTAACTGTTTGAATTTGAGTTGATCCGTTTTTGTTTCTGGTTGTTTTTCTTTTAATTTAGATAACATCATAATAGTTAATATTTCTAATAATGCCACTGATTAAAATCTCAGAAGAAACCAGAGGAATATAATGATTTATGATGATGAGTGAACTTTTGTGTAAATGTCTGCTGCAGATGTCATTGGTGGATCTGGGGAAGCGTCTGTTGGAGGCTGCTCGTAAAGGTCAGGACGATGAGGTCAGAAACCTGATGGCCAACGGAGCTCCTTTCACCACTGACTGGGTGAGACTGACCTCTTGAACTCATCAATAATTAAAATAGTTTCAGTTAATTTGGTAACAGTTTAATAATCCATTAATGGGAGTCTGGAGACTTTGTGAACACAGAGTTACTCTTTTATATTCACTGACATTTCAATTTAGAACAATTAACATGGCGTCACTGTGTGTGTGCAGTTGGGGACGTCACCGCTCCACCTTGCGGCTCAGCACGGTCATTACTCCACGGCTGACGTCCTGCTGAGAGCCGGCGTCAGCAGGGACGCTCGCACCAAAGTGGACAGGACGCCGTTACACATGGCCGCCGCCGAGGGACACACGGTGATCGTGGAGCTGCTGGTCCGGGTAAGAAGAACTCTGGTCCATGTTCTGACATGACCTGGTACTGACCTCTGATCACACCTGACAGTAACATGTGTCCTGGATGATCAGGTCAGCAGATTCATACACACTGAACAAACGATTGATTTGACAAATGATGTAATTAAATTGATTGATTGGATCATCAGTGACCAAGTATGAAGCAACTCCTTTACTTCCTGTCCATTCTAAAAAAAACAGGACATGGTCTTTTATTCCTAGTGTTAGTAGAAGTTTAGTCGTTTAGTAGAAGTTTACTAGTTAAAGTAGACGTTTGCTAGTTTAAGTACAAGTTTAGTAGAGGTTTACTAGTTTAAGTACAAGTTTAGTTGTTTGGTAGTTTGAGTAGAAGTTTAGCTGTTTTTTTGTAGTTTACTACTTTAAGTTGAAGTTTAGCAGTTTTAGTAGAAGTTTAGTAGTTTAAGTAGAAGTTCAGTAGTTTTAGTAGTCATTTAGTCGGGGACATATTATGCAAAATCAGCTTTTTAACCAATTCAATACTTATATTTGGGAATCTGGAGGCCCTACCAGTCGCCAAAGTGTGGAAAAAGAACACTCACTTTTCGTGGTCCCCCTTAGTGTAAGTATAGGCAATAAAACATGCAATGTTTAATTCCCTGCGCTTATGACGGCAGCATGCGCATTTCACCACGGATGTTGCCACCCCACCAGTAAGTTTACTTCGAGAGCTCCACCTTAGCTCCACCTTGTCCCTATAAAATGCGAGCGTGCAGGCGAGGGAGGAAGAGTGGTATTATGTCATCACGGAGGGACAAGTGTGCTGTTGGTGGCTGCACAGTGGAGCACAGTGTTTTACACAAACTTCCACAGGTGGATTTTATATATGAAGCTAATGTGCTGGATAAAGTCAGCAAACGTGTGTTCGCACCACTTTAGTAGTTTAAATAGAAGTTTAGTAGTTTTAGTAGACGTTCAGTCATTTAAGTAGAAGTTTAGTAGTTTTAATAGAGGTTTAGTAGCTTAGTAGTTTTAGTAGAAGTACAGATTAGTAGAACAGTGTGTGTGTGTCGTCAGTAGGCTGCTGTTTGTGTGTAGTCAGTAGGCTGATGTGTGTTTCATGTCAGAGTGGTGCAGACATCAATGCCAAAGACATGCTGAAGATGACGGCTCTTCACTGGGCGGCTCAGCACGGTCACCACAGCGTTGCACAGACGCTCATCAAACATGGCGCCGACGTTCACGCGCTCAGCAAGTTCGACAAGACGCCGTTTGACATCGCGGCCGACATTCAGAACACAGAGCTCATGCTGCTGCTGCAGGTAAGAGTCACCGCTGACACCTGAGAGGTCACGCTGTGTCGCTACAGGTCACATGACGTGTGTGTGTGTGTGTGCGCGTGCGCGTGCGTGCGTGCGTGTAGGAGGGCATGCAGAACCAGGTGAACATGAACCAGGTGAGTGTGAACGTGGAGACGAGCAGCAGCAACAACCAACCACAGTTCATCATCCAGGGAATCCCCGCCCTCCAGGGGGGCGTGGTCAACCTGGCTGAGCTGCTCAACAAGGCCAATGCAGGTATGATACACACTAGAGTTGTCACGATACCAAAATGAGTAACCACGATACTATACCAGACAAAGTATCACGGTTCCGGGTATTATCGCGATACGTGTGTGTGTATATATATATATATATATATATATATATATATACATATATATATACACATGTGTGTATGTATATGTATATATATATATATATATATATATATATATATATATATATATATATATATATAATGTGTGTGTGTATATACATGTATATGTGTGTATATATATATATGTATATATATATGTGTGTGTGTGTATATCTATATCTACAGTATATCTATATATACACACATATAGACTGTGTGTTGACTCACTGTTAGCTGTGATGCTATGTTTCAGGAGAATCTGAGGAGGCCATGGCGGCCAGCGCTCTGGACTCTAACATTCAGCACGCCACTGTTGTCAATGAGGGCGGTCAGAGGGTCATCACCATAGTAACAGATCAGCACGGTAACCTGCAGACTACCGGAGGGATGACTCAGCCGTTCTTTGTGACCATGCAGCACGGACAACAGAGTATGACACATCAATCACCACCATGCTAACTGTGATGCCAGCTGTGATGCTAACTGTGAGTGTTGTCTTCCAGTGCTGGCTGTTCCTGCCAACACGGTGACAGAGGAGGTGGTGACCGAGGAGCCACAGCCGCCGCCGCCACCACCACCACCGTCCAGGAAGAGGAAGCTGGAGGTGACCAACAACCATGACACTGGAGAAACAGTGAGTTAGACACAAACCAGAAGGTCTGTCTGACCTTTAGATGGGTTCAGTGATCCAATCACTGACAGATTGCAGATTGTGTCCAGATCCAGAGGAGAGGAGGGTGAAAAGAAGGATGGAGAGATTTCACAAATCAATAACATTAATAACAATTCATTCATTCACAACCAGAGTTCATCATGTTCATGTAAACGTGACGTGTCGCAGTGAGACAGGTGGTGGACAGTGAGACAGGTGGAGCTTCTGCTACAATCAGATTTATTTAAAACAGTCATGATGTCAGAGTGGGCGGAGTCAGACAGATCTGATCTCAGGTGTGAACAGGCCGTGAGGATGACAGGGTGTGGGCGGAGCCTCAGAATAGATGATGAATGGATGAAGTGATCACGTGTGTCTCCTGCAGGAGCTGCTGCAGCGCCAGCTACAGGAAGCTAACAGGAAGGCGCAGGAATATCGTCAGCAGCTGCTGCGTAAAGAACAGGAGGCCGAGGAGTATCGCATCAAACTGGAGGCCATGAGTCAGGCCAACAACGCCAACACTGCCGCCAACGCCGCCGCCAGCCCAGAGGAAGTAGTGGGAGGAGACGAGGATGAAGAAGAGGGGCCAGCGAGCGTGGTGGAGGAGGAGGGTGAGATGGTGGTGCTGCAGGAGGGAGGCATCATCATGGAGGGCGAGGAGGGTCAGGTGACACTTGTGGAGACTGGCGGTGAATCAACGGAGGTCAGCTCGTAACGGAGCGAGATGAGACGGATGAGGTCATCATTAGTACGTGTCACTCAGACACCATTTTGAAAAGATTCAAAAACACTAGGAGAAGAAAACAACCCACACATTCATGTGGGACAAAATGGCTGCTCCTGAAACTAAACAGACTAAAGCAAGTTTGTAATCATTCAAATGCAACAGTAGATTTTAGAGGGAAGTGAAGCATGTGACCATTTTAACCCATTCATCACACACACACACGAGACAGTGTCAAGAGTTTTTAACAGTGAAAACAGTTTGTCCACATTCTGTCTGTCCTCATCTGCTCCTGTCTGTTCTGGTCTCAAGGGCCTTGTGAAGAAGAACTGAACCCAATGTTTGGTTCTGAACCAGAATCATGGTGAAACTGTGGTCGCTGTTTGACTCCTCGTTCAAATGTGTCTGTTTTCCATCATCAATAACTCTGTTCATTCATTCATTGGCTTTGATAGGTTTCAGTTGTGTTACTCCTGGTGCTACATTCAGGAATAATCAGAAAAAGGCATTTTCAGTCATTAATCAATGTGTTTTCATTGATTCACAAAATAAAGAGTCCCTAATTCATTCTAATTTATCATTTTGAACCAAATATAGTTCCTCTCACCTGTACCTGAACGCAGCGTTTGTATAACATTACCTTTTAAGAAAGTTAAAGGCCACATGACCCAGCGTCAGGTGTTGTCAGTGTTCTGAAGTTGACTGTTTATTCAGTTTAGTTTGTGTTTAATGGTTCATTCCGTTCACACCTGCTGTCCATCATCAGTTATTGATCACTTCCAGTCAGCTGACAGCAGGTGTGTGTGTTTTTATAAGCTGAGTGAAGAACTTTTCTATGTACATATAAAGTTGTATTTTTTTAACTGAACCTGATGAGTGATGGCTGCCTGTGTTAATGATCACATTATAAACACTTTTTTTTCAATAATGTCCTGTGATGTGTGATGTTTCCCACGCTGTGACTGACAGCTGAACGCAGCACCATCAGTCATCATCTACCGCTTTATCCTCCACCAGAGGGTCGCGGGGTGTGCTGTGCTGTGCCAATCTCAGCTACATCGGGCGATAGGCGGAGTACACCCTGGACAGTTCGCCAGTTCATCGCGCCTAATCCCGATCCCAATACCTAATTGCATGTTTTTGGACTGTGGGAGGAAGCCGGAGAACCCGGAGAGAACCCACGTACACACGGGGATAACGTGCAAACACTGATTGACGTGTCGACTATCCAGTCAGCCGCGGCGCAGTGACGCCCTCTGCCCCCCCCCGTGGGCGTGGCCTGTGTGATGGTGGGCGGGGTATGTGTGTAGGGGGCAGGGTCGCAGGTATCATGGAGGATCAGTGAAGATAGTGAGGCGGACGAAGGAAGAGTTGTAGCCGCTCTAAAGTGTTTTCTCTCAACATGGACATGAAGAAGCGGGTCACAGTGGAGCTCCGGGGCCGGAGCCCGGCCGAGGTGAGCGCCTTACTGCCCGAACACTTCCACAACGAATCGACGCTGCTTCCACTCGTGATCCGCCAGTGACAGGCGGATCAGCTGAGAGTGAAGTCCCGCTGGATGTGAAAGCATCATCGGCGGCTCCTCCTCCTCAGTCAAAGCCGTGTATTTACCGTCAAACACCGGGACATTTACAAATGCTTTCTCCTTTAAAACCGACAATGTGAAACTTTTAATCGAGTCACTGTTTTAGTGTGAGCGGACATTTTGAGTCTCAGCGGCTTTAACTTATGTCGGATTTTATCGACATATTCTGACCGAACTTGGTCATGGAGCCGCGAACTGAACACGCCGCCTGTTGTGAGCGTGTTCTCGGTGTTAGGAGCGGCTCTGCATGGGACCCGGACCCGGAGGTCGTTCTTAAGACGCCGCTCGACTGTAACGTTACCGGGCTTCCGTTAGTCACACACGGAGCCGAGGCGTCGATGGAAATACTGGCGATATATCGCGATATATCACGAACATTCGCCACGAAACCGCGAAGAGACCGTGGTTTGTTTCCGTTTCGTTTATGTCGGTTCACACGGAAAAGTCGTAACGAGACAAAATGGCGCAACAGCAGCGGATTAACGTGGTTTTAAGCACGAGGTGACGGAAGCTGCTGCTCCGCCATTACTGTCCGCGCGGGAAGTAACTGTGTGTGTGTGTGTGTGTGTGACAAGATTATACACAGATCATCTGCTTACTACTACACACTGAGTGTGGGGGGAGGCGCACACCATCTGCCGCCGCCCCTCCCTCACCCATACACACACACACTGTGTCTGTCTGACATATGTTTACAAAGCAGATATGACGTCATCATTTTTCTAGATAATTTACACAAGTGAAGAGAAAATGAAAGTAAACTTTATTATAAACATAAGTATCACTTTAAACTGAAGACAGAATAATAAATGCACCATCTCAAACTTTGACATTTGTCCACATTGTTCTGTGGACATGTGTGTCTCCACCTCATGTTGTGTCTTGTCTGGGGAGACTGGTCTGTCCTGAGTCTTCATGTTTTTATGAACTTTCAACGACATGAAGCTGTTTTTCTTTGTGTGTCAGATTGCAGAGCTGGTGTTGGACAACAGTCCCTCAGCAGATGGAGAGATTGAAGGTCTCACAGATGACTTTAAGGAGCTGGAGTTTCTCAGTTTGATCAACGTGGGTCTGAACTCTCTGACCAAACTGCCTTCACTGCCCAAACTACACAAGGTAATATGTAACCATGCCTCCTGACCGTGTCATTGACCATGTTAGACCTGAGTGAGCGGCAGGGGGCATCACTGTGTCTTTGTCTGTTTGTCAGTTGGAGCTGAGTGACAACAACCTGTCAGCGTCTCTGGAGATGCTGTCAGAGAAATGTCCAAACCTCACCTACCTCAACCTGAGCGGCAACAAGATCAAAGAACTGAGCAGCGTGGAGGCACTGGTCAGAACACGCATGTGCGCGCACACACACACATACAGTGCTACACTTATCCACATTTTATAATGTTACAGCCTTATTCCAAAATAGATTAAATTCATTATTTTCCTAGAAATTCCACACAACACCCCATAATGACAACGTGAAAAAAGGTTTTATTTATTTTTGCAAATTTATTAAAAATAAAAAACTGAGAAATCACATGTACATAAGTATTCACAGCCTTTGCCATGAAGCTCAAAATGGAGCTCAGGTGTGGTCTGTGTCCACTCATCATCCTTGAGATGTTTCTGCAGCTTCATTAGAGTCTGTCCACCTGTGGTAAATTCAGTTGATTGGACTGTATAAGGTCCTACAGTGTACAATGCATGTCAGAGCACAAACCAGTCAGGTAGTCAAAAGAATTGTCTCTAGACGTCTGAGACAGGATTGTCTTGAGACACAAATCTGGGGAAGGTTACAGAAATATTTCTGCTGCTTTGAAGGGCTCAGGGAGCACAGTGGCCTCCGTCATCTGTAAGTGGAAGAAGTTCAGAACCACCAGGACTCTTCCTGGAGCTGGCCGGCCATCTCAACTGAGCGATCAGGGGAGAAGGGCCTTAGTCAGGGAGGTGACCAAGAACCCGATGGTCACTCTGTCAGAGCTCCAGAGTTTCTCTGTGGAGAGAGGAGAACCAGAGCTGCAGAGATGTTTGTCCTCTTTCCACAATCAGGCCTGTATGGTAGACTGGGGCAACTGTTCATCTCTCTGCAGGACAACAACCCGAAGCACACAGCCGAGATGTCAAAGGAGTGGCTTCAGGACAACTGTGAATGTCCACACGTCAATCTGATGAAAATGTCTGTGCACTGACGCTCCCGTCCAATCTGATGCTGCAAAGATGGGTGTGCATCATATTCAGAAAGACTTGAGGCTGTAACTGCTGCCAAAGGTCAAAGGTCATCAACAAAGATTGAGCAAAGACTGTGAATACTTATGTATGTTATGTATTTTTAATATTTTTGCAAAAATAAAAAAAATCATGTCGTTATGGGATGTTGTGTGTAGAATTTTGAGGAAAAAAATTAATTTAATCCATTTTGCAATAAGGCTGTAACATAATGATGTGGAAAAAGTGAAGCCCTGTGAATACTTTCCGGATGCACTGTACACACACACACACACACACACATGTATGGGGGGCATTTTATGCCAGCACACTTTAGTAAAACGCCTTAACCGCGTTGCCTACACTGCATAAAGATTGAAAAACACACGTGTGTACAGGCACGCATATTGCGAGTACACCAAATAATGAAGGCTGACGGGTGATAAGTATCATGCCACGTGTGAACGCAGACCATTTGTACCTGTGTCCTGGCTCCCATGTGTCTCTCATGTGTCCTGTGTCTCTTGTGTCCTACAGCAAAGCCTGAAGAGTCTCCAGAGTGTGGACCTGTTTAACTGTGAGGTGACGTCTCTGGACGACTACAGAGACTCTGTCTTTGAGCTCCTGCCTCAGATCATTTACCTGGACGGTTTTGACCAGGACGACAACGAGGCGCCCGACTCTGAGGACGAAGGTGAGTGACCGCCACGGGAGGGAGGAGCCTCAGTGTGGGTGTCGTCTCTGAAAGCTGTCTGTTTTCACAGAGGAGGACAGGGACGGACCGCCCGGAGACTATGATGATGAGGATGATGAAGATGAGGAAGATGAGGACAATAAAGAGGGAGGACAAGTGGGACGTAGCTTTCAGGTGAACACACCATACACACTGACTGTAGGTTGCTAACAACACAAATGTCCCCTTCACTGTCCATGCCAACAGCTGTCTTTTATTTTGAAATGTTTAAAGGGGACATATTATACCCCATTTCCCCAATTAAAACAGTTCCCTGGTGTCCTAATGAACATGTCAGTGACATGCTTTGGTCAAAATACCATAAGGATGAAGCACCATAGCAGTTCAATAACCCTGCTAAACCCGTCCCTTTCAGAACACTTGGTTTTGTGCGTGGTCCCTTTATATGCAAATGAGACACAGGCAAACACACGCACACTTCTTCCAGGGGGTTTCTGATTTGTCCTCTTTACAGCGCTCACTCGCTCAGCTCCTGTTCCCTCCCCTCATTCCTCTCCCCCTCCCTCCACTAGTTCTGACAATATCAACATGGCAGCGTGAGCAGAAAACAGCGAGAGTGTCGTCACAGGAAGAGACGTCCTACATAAGGATGGAGCCGAACACTGTCCAACTGTAAATCAGTTAAAACACTTGGGGACAGCACCACTGATCCACCGCTGATCGCTGCATAAACTGCTGCTGTATGTGAGTGTATCAGACTGAGTCTGTGCTCCGGTCATGGAGGACGTACTGAACAAATATGTTTAATTAGGACGTATCAGAATGGTCAGTTATGACCTCTATGTGACCTTTTCTTAACAATGTGTGTGTTTGTACGTCACTGACTAAATACGGCGACCGCTGGCCACAGTCTGATGTGAAGTGGTGCGAACACACGAACACACGTTTGCTGTCTTTATCCGGCACATTAGCTTCATATATAAAATCCTCTGTAAAACACTGTGCTCCACTGTGCAGCCACCAACAGCACACTTGTCCCTCTGCGTTGACATAATACCGCTCTTCCTCCCTCGCCTGCACTCTCGCAGGGACAAGGTGGAGCTAAGGTGGAGCTTTCCAAGTAAACTTACTGGTTGGGCGGTAACATTTGCGGTGAAATGCGCATGCTGCCGTCATAAGCGCAGGGAATTCACCATTGCGTGTTTTATCGCCTATACTTACACTAAGGGGGACCACGAAAACATGACTGAGTATTCTTTTTCCACACTTTGGCGACTGGTAGGGCCTCCAGAGTCCCAAATATAAGTATTGAAATGGTTAAAAAGTTGATTTTGCATAATATGTCCCCTTTAACTCTTTTTCTTCTACCTCTCAGGAGGATGAAGACGACTATGGAGAGGAAGAAGATGAAGAGGAAGGTGAGCTGTGACATTTACGCTTGATCTGAACCAGGACTGAAGTGGTCCTGAACCATGGATGTTTGGGCTTCACTCATGACAAACGAATTAACTTTGTTAATCTTAGAAATAGTAACTCAACACTCACGGTGCTACTCTAGCTAACACTGTTGGGCCCCAATGAAGCTAACCCTGGTGGCGCCACTGAAGCTAACACTGTTGGCATCACTGTAGCTAACACTGTTTGCCCCACTGTGAGTTAGTCTATAGTAGTGTTCTTCAGTCCTGGTCCTGTGGGTCTCAGGGACCAGAACTAAGGAACCCTGGTCTTCAGGATCAATGAGTATTGATGAAATGACTGAGCTATGATTGGTCCTGACACTGACCTCCTGACCTCCTCTGATTGGTTCTCTCTCTCTGTGTGCAGACGATCAGCCAGGCGTTCAGAGACAGAAGAGAAAGAGGGACGTGGACGATGAAGGAGAGGACGACGACGATGAAGACAATTAGTCCATGAGTGTCTTCATGTTTCTGTCTGAACCCGATGTCCACCTCACAACAAACATCTGGACGAGGGACACGTCTGTTTTAGACAAGATTTTATCTCAACCAAATTTCCCTTTAAACTCTGGTCCTGTTTTATTAGTCCATGTCCAGTCTCATTAGTCCACGTCCAGTCTCGTTAGTCAATGTCCAGTCTCGTTAGTCCATGTCCAGTCTCGTTAGTCCATGTCCAGTCTCAGTGTGTGTGTGATGTCGTCATCCTGGGACTAAAACAAAATCTTGTATGCACTTTGTGGGCGGAGCTTCGCCTGAGATCTGGACTCCGCCCTCTGAGCTCATGCATCATCATAATTGGACCAGAGCTCCTCCCACTACAGGAACTTCAGGATCATGTTTCTCCACCGCCCCCACCCCCCCGTCATGTTCCTGATTAGATTTATTGTAGGGAATCTTTGGGGTGGGTGGGGTTAGTTTTTTTTTTTTAGACTGCTGCTGGTCGTCCTTTAGGCTCCGCCTCCTGAAAACTACCTGTGTAACACATAAACATGTCCCCGTCTCCACTTCCTGTGATGACGTGAAGTCACCTGAACGCATGTGCAGTGCATTGTGGGGGCGTGGTCTGAGCACGGACACACCTGTTTTTTCCTCTATTGTAAACTTTTAGCTGTTTTCTTTTTACACTTTTTGAAACGGGCATTTTAACTCCGCCCACTCGTCTGTGTTTTATAAAGTGTTCCTGACGCCATCTACTGGTGAAAAGAAATATTGATCAGGAGATAGTTATCGTGACCCAGGTCTTTGGACGTAACATGGTGTTTTTAAGAGTGTAAAGTTCAAAGGTCGCTCAGGTTGTTATGGCAATACTGTAAATATGTTTCCTCTGACCTTTCACCCCAGCCGTCATCAAAAAAAAAAACTGAATTTTGTGGTGAAACGTTTTTCAATAAAAAGAAAAAACTGTTTTTAACCGATCTGTAATTGATTTAAATGATGACTCAGCAGCTGCTGTCCAGACCTTCTGGCTCCTCCCACTGACCACCTGCAGGGGGTGACACCTGAACACGTGTGGGGTAGATTCCACTGAATGTTTGTCATGATGACACAGGAGCGACAGTTTGACTTCCTGTTTGTCACCAGTCTTTTTTATCATGGCTATGTTGGCATGAGTGTCATTTTCATCAGCGCTGAAAAGTCCCAGAATGCTCTGCACTTTACTGCGAGGCACAGCCACCGGCTGTTAACATAAGCTGAGTTAGCTTAGCAGCTGTTGATGTTAACGTTAGCTGTGTTAGGCTGACTAACCCAACAAACCCATGAAAGCAATATACTGAAAGCTAAGCTAATGAAATAATGAGCAGTTAAATAAATACAATTCTGAACAAATGTTTTATTTTGTTTATTAAAATCTAAAAAAGACAATACCCTGCTTTTTTTAACCCACAATGCTGTGCAGTGATTTAAACAATGTAAAACATCAATAAAAACTTTCATATTTGAAAGACAAGACATTTTTACATTAAGAATTAATGTTTACAACAAACATTTTTACATCATTGTAATTTAATAACATATATTTAAAGGAGCAGAAGTCGTGAAGAACAATTTCCCAAAATGTTACCAGTTGTCCTGGTCAAATCTAGGCTACGCCCCCTCATAAAAGGTTTTTATAGTTTTATTGCTTTTTTTCTCACATTTTTGTCCCTGAACTTTGTCGTCGTTTAAACTCACGTTTAAAAATGTTTAAATCACAGGTTTAAATCACAGGTTTAATGTTGGTAACATTAAACAAACTTTACATTATTATCAAAGACATCGTAATAAAACGCTGCTCCTTCTGTAAATGTGTCACATGTTGCTGAAGTGCATTGTGGGCACGTTGTTTACGTATTTAAAGTCAAAAACGACCATTTTTTTAACGATCATTTTCACATCACTTCGGCAACTCCTGCTACAAAGTCGGCCATGACAGGCTTACCACGCCCACTGTTAGCATTGTTAGCATTTCCCAGATGAAAAAGTTAATCATAAAAAACATTTTGAAATATTGTCTTTTTAAAAACATTTCACTTTAAAGACAAACAGTGCAGCATCGTTACGACAAATCTCCATGAAAACTAAATTGACAGTGTTACAAAGACAGTGGCAGCAGTGACAGACGGGGCGACAGAGAGGAAGAACTGAAGATCGCTGGTGTTCAAATCATCCAATAATCAAACACTTTCATAAGTTTTGTCTTTTACCCTGATTTTTTTGTGCTTAAAGACATTAAAATTACGACAATAAGAAGAAAATCGTGTCACAGCATCTCAGACCTGTCGTCATCTTCCGCTGACGTTGACGAGGTGGGCGTTACCTCTTCTGCTGCTGATGTCATGTTGTTGTGTGTCGTCTTCTGACGTCGCTGCAGCGTCCGACTCTGAAGCTCCTTCACTTCCTGTAGAACTTCCTGTGCCTCCTTCCATGATGACACAGCTTCCTGCAGGAGGCGCTCTGCCTCAGCACGCCTCGTCTCTGCCTCGTCCTCTGGCAGCAGGGAGGGGGGTGTGGTCAGCAGAGCCTGAGTTGACTCTGCCTGGGAGTTAGATTCTGGACGTGACACTTTTACCTGAGAGGAGGCGGAGTCTCCGATGCTCAGAGGAGACTTACATGATTTCTGCATAGAAGAGTTGTCGTTGGACGCGACGTTGGCGCTGGACACGGCATTGGACAGGCTCTTTGGGGAATCATCGGCTGGAGCAGCAGATGAGTTGCATCTTCTCGAGCGTGGAGATTCGATTCCTCTGCAGCGATTTCTTTTGGCTTTGGATCGTGGAGAATCTCGTCCTCGCAGACGAGGAGACTCTTTGCCACGGAGACGAGGACAGTCGCTGCTCCTGCTCCTTTGAGACGACCTGCTGAAGGACGACAGAACATAACATTTAATCACCAAACATCTGGGGTTTACAGCGAATGCTAACAGATGATTGCAATTATGTTGTAACACTGTTAATACTTCATTGTCACAGTGTTGTCAGTGTTGTAGTGTCTTAAGTATTACAGTGTCGTCACAGTTTTGTCAGTGTTGCAGTTTCGTCACAGTGTGGCAGTGTCGTCAGTGTTGTCACAGTGTCGTCAGTGTTGCAGTTTCATCACAGTGTCGTCACAGTGTCATCAGTGTTGCAGTGTCGTCAGTGTCGTCACAGTGTCGTCACAGTGTCGTCAGTGTCGTCGCAGAGCTTCAGTGTTGCAGTGTCGTCAGTGTCGTCACAGTGTCGTTAGAGTTGGAGTTTCATCACAGTGTTGTGACAGTGTCTTTGCATTGGGAGGAGTCTGGACCTGCAGTGAGGAGAGTCGGAGCTTCTGAGGTGATGAAGATGAGGGGAGTCGGTATTCTTGGTCAACGTTGATCTTCTTTCTCGCTCTGTTCTGCTTTTCTGCAGCTCCTGTCAATCAAGGCTCAGTCATCACTCTTTCCTCTAAGCATTATTTTCACTCTTTAATCTTTTCATTATTTTCACTCTTTAATCTTTTCATTATTTTCACTCTTCACTCTTTGTATTATTTTCACTCTTAAATCTTTTCATTATTTTCACTCCATTCATTATTTTCACTCTTTAATCTTTATTTCACTCTCTTTAATCTTTTCATTATTTTTTTTCTCTCTTTCACTCTTTGTATTATTTTCACTCTTTAATCTTTTCATTATTTTCACTCTTTTAATCTTTTCATTATTTTCACTCTTGAATCTTTTCATTATTTTCATTATTAAGTATTATTTTTCACTCTTTGATTATTTTCCTCTTTAATCTTTTCATTATTTTCACTCTTTAATCTTTTCATTATTTTCACTCTTCACTCTTTGTATTATTTTCACTCTTTGTATTATTTCACTCTTTAATCTTTTCATTATTTTCACTATTCGTATTATTTTCACTCTTTAATCTTTTCATGATTTTCTTTAATCTTTCATTATTTTCCTCTTCTTTTCTTTGTATTATTTTCCTCTTTAATCTTTTCATTATTTTTCTTTTGTATTATTTTCACTCTTTAATCTTTTCATTATCACTCTTTTCATTTTATTTTCACTCTTTTGTATTATTTTCCTTTTCATTATTTTCACTATTCGTATTATTTTCACTCTTTAATCTTTTCATTATTTTCACTCTTGAATCTTTTCATTATTTTCACTCTTTGTATTATTTTCACTCTTTAATCTTTTCATTATTTTCACTATTCGTATTATTTTCACTCTTTAATCTTTTCATGATTTTCACTCTTTAATCTTTTCATTATTTTCACTCTTCATTCTTTGTATTATTTTCACTTTAATCTTTTCATTATTTTCACTATTAGGTATTATTTTCACTCTTTTAATCTTTTCATTATTTTCACTCTTTAATCTTTTCATTATTTTCACTCTTCACTCTTTTGTAATTTTCACTCTTTAATCTTTTTCATTATTTTCACTATTAGGTATTATTTTCACTCTTTTAATCTTTTCATTATTTTCTTTAACTCTTTAATCTTTTCATTATTTTCCTCTTTAATCTTTTCATTATTTTTCTTTAATTTTTTAATTATTTCCACTATTAATTATTTTCACTCTTTGATTATTTTCACTCTTTAATCTTTTCATTATTTTCACTCTTCACTCTTTGTATTATTTTCAATTTTGTATTATTTCCACTCTTTAATCTTTTCATTATTTTCACTATTCTATTTTCACTCTTTAATCTTTTCATTATTTTCACTCTTTAATCTTTTCATTATTTTCACTCTTTTGTATTATTTTCACTCTTTTTAATCTTTTCATTATTTTTCACTATCTTTAATCTTTTCATTATTTTCCTCTTCCTCTTTGTATTATTTTCACTCTTGTATTATTTCACTCTTTAATCTTTTCATTATTTTCACTATTAAGTATTATTTTCACTCTTTTAATCTTTTCATTATTTTCACTTTTCTTATTTCACTCTTAATCTTTTCATTATTTTCACTCTTTGTATTATTTTCACTCTTTAATCTTTTCTCTTTGTATTATTTTCACTCTTTAATCTTTTCATTATTTTCACTATTAGTATTATTTTCACTCTTTAATCTTTTCATGATTTTCACTCTTTTAATCTTTTCATTATTTTCACTCTTCATTCTTTGTATTATTTTTCACTCTTTAATCTTTTCATTATTTTCACTATTATTATTTTCACTCTTTTAATCTTTTCATGATTTTCACTCTTTAATCTTTTCGTATTTTCACTCTTCTGAATCATTATTTTCACTATTTATTATTTTCACTCTTTAATCTTTTCATTATTTTCTTTAATCTTTTTCATTATTTTCTCTTTTGTATTATTTTTTCTCTTTAATCTTTTCATTATTTTCACTATTCGTATTATTTTCACTCTTTAATCTTTTCATTATTTTCACTCTTCACTCTTTTGTATTATTTTCACTCTTTTCATCTTTATTTTTATTATCTTTTCATTATTTTCATATTAGTATTATTTTTCACTCTTTAATCTTTTCATTATTTTCACTCTTTAATCTTTTCATTATTTTCATCTTTTCATTATTTTTTTCATTATTTTCACTCTTTTATTATTATTTTCACTCTTTAATCTTTTCATTATTTTTTTTCATTATTATTTTCACTCTTTAATCTTTTCATGATTTTCACTCTTTAATCTTTTCATTATTTTCACTCTTCACTCTTTGTATTATTTTCACTCTTTAATCTTTTCATTATTTTCACTATTACTCTTTAATCTTTCATATTTTTCACTCTTTAATCTCTTTATTTTTACTCTTCAATTTTGTATTATTTTCACTCTTTAATCTTTTCATTATTTTCCTTTCTATTATTTTCTCTTTAATCTTTTCATTATTTTCATCTTTAATCTTTTTCATTATTTTCTTTTAATCTTTTCATTATTTTCACTCTTTGTATTATTTTCACTCTTTAATCTTTTCATTATTTTCACTATTTATTTTCACTCTTTAATCTTTTCATTATTTTCTCTTTCACTCTTTGTATTATTTTTTCACTTTTTCATTATTCATTATTTTCTTTTAATCTTTCACTCTTTGTCTTTTTCATTATTTTCACTCTTTAATCTTTTCATTATTTTCACTCTTGAATCTTTTCATTATTTTCACTCTTTTGTATTATTTTCCTCTTTTAATCTTTTCATTAATTCTTTTCATTATTTTCACTCTTTAATCTTTTCATTATTTTCACTCTTCACTCTTTGTATTATTTTCACTCTTTAATCTTTTCATTATTTTCACTATTCGTATTATTTTCACTCTTTAATCTTTTCATGATTTTCACTCTTTAATCTTTTCATTATTTTCACTCTTCACTCTTTGTATTATTTTCACTCTTTAATCTTTTCATTATTTTCACTATTCGTATTATTTTCACTCTTTAATCTTTTCATTATTTTCACTCTTTAATCTTTTCATTATTTTCACTCTTTACTATTTTCATCAGTTTCATTCCAGTAAAGACTGAAAGAGTCAAACCTGCAGCCTCATCTCCTCCAGCAGCTCCTGAGCTCGCTGCATCTTCTGAGCAATCAGACTCTGCAACTGACCCACTGGCTGCACACAAGCCCCGCCCACAGGCTGCACACAAGCTCCACCCACCGCCTCATCTTCTGTGGGACAACGACGAATCACAGCAGGTCTGAAGAAGAAGACAAGGTGAGTCGGTGACAAAGTCACATGACCTCACACACACATGTGTTTGTCTCTCATACCTAACCAGGACCTGGTCCAGAGAGGAGCAACGACTGCGACCCTGACCTTTGACCTTTTTCTCCAACTGAGGAGTTTTTGACTGAGACTGAAGAACCTGAAACAACAGGAAGTGAAAGACTGGCACACACACACACCACCCTGATCTCACACACACACACTGAGCTCTCACTCACTCTCTCACACACACACCTGAACCTCTATGGTCTTCAGGACGTCCAGCTGTGTCTCTCTGGTCTTCAGGACGTCCAGCTGTGTCTCTCTGGTCCAGCTGGATTCGCTGCCTCGGGGCAAACTTCCCGTCTTGACCTTTGGTTCTTTGGTCGTGACCCTGAGCTTCGAGACGTCAGTGCCGGCGCGCTGACGACCTCTGACCCCACAAGATCCTACGACTGCCACCTGACCACAGGAACCGCCCCTCTGCAGGTCGACTTGGAAACTGTTCTCCCAAGACAAACTGGAGTCTCCGAGGGCATCCTCCTCGGTCACCAGGTCAAGGGTCAACATGCCATGAGAAGAGGATGAGGCCTGAGGTGGGTGATAAAAAGCTGCTCATTGTTTCTGTTTATGATTATCAATAAAGTTACAGACAGTACAGACGTCAGTACCACAGACAGGAGGTGCCCTCTAGTGGGCAGTCTGCGAACATGACGGATCTTTGCTCGTTCTCTGGTCGGATGAGTCAGAACATCGTCGTCATCGATGGTCACCTGAGTACAAACATATACAGTATATATATCTGTACCAAAACAATGACATCATCACATGTAAACAAACTTAAAATCCTGTGACCTCTGACCTCATCGAAAAGTCGGTTACTCTTTGCTTTGATGATTGCGACGTTCAGAGCGTTGACCCACGATTCTTTGTCCTCAGGACTGACGGCTAAAAACACCAGGGGAGGAGCCTGCGAGGAAACATCAACTGATCACACGTCCACAGGTTCACATGTCCACACGTTCACACGTCCACACGTCCACACATCCACACGTCCACAGGTTCACATGTCCACACGTCCACACATTCACATGTACACGTTCACACGCCACAGGTTCAGACGCCACATTCACACGTCCACAGGTTCATATGTTCACCGCATTACCGCCAGACATCCACACATTCACACGTCCACAGGTTCACATGTCCACACGTACACACGTTCAGACGTCCACACATTTACACGTCCACATGTTCAGACGTCCACACATTCACAGGTTCATATGTCCACACGTACACACGTTCAGACATCCACACATTCACATGTCCACAGGTTCACGTGTGAACGTACAGTCTGTGACTGTGTTTGTGACAGTGATGTGACTGTGATGTCTGTGAAGTCTGTGTCTGTGATTGTGATTGTGCCTGTGATGTGTCTGTGACTGTGATGTGAATATGTTTGTGATGTGTGAATGTGACATGTCTTTTATGTGTCTTTGACTGTGTCTGTAACTGTGTCTGTGATGTGTCTCTGAAGTCTGTGTGTGTGATGTGTCTGTGATATCTGAAGTCTGTGTGTGTGATGTGTCTGTGATATATGAAGTCTGTGTGTGTGATGTGTCTGTGACTGCGGTCTGTCTGTGATGTGACTGTCTGTGATGTGTCTGTGACTGTATCTGTGAATGTGTTTGTGTGTCTGTGATGTGACTGTCTGTGACGTGTACGTGACTGTGATATGTCTGTGACTGTATCTGTGACTGTCTGTGATGTGTCTTTGATGTGTCTGTGCCTCACAGTGGTTCCTGGTGTATTACCCTGGATTTCCACTGGACGCGGAACGGCCGCGGAACGGCAGCGGCTCGGTAGCCGTTGCAAATCGCTTCCATTCTAATCAATGTGAGCATTCCCACCGGCCGGCGGCGCGGCGCGGCGCTGCTGGGCCGCTGCTGATCCGCGCAGCAGCGATATCGATAGGAATCAGTTCTATTTTTTCCGTTGCCGCTGCTGAACCTCGTACATTTCAACGAAGCAGATCGACAGGAAGTCCGACACAGTATCAAAGTAAAACACTTCGGCCCCCCTTTCAAAATAAAACACAATACGCAGGTCACAACTTCACCTCAACGTTACGTCATAACCGGTGCTCCCAGGTCAACAGTCATTTGATCCGAGGGTCTTGGAGACAATGGACGACGAGAGACTGATTATGGAAGTCGAGAAATATAAAATCCTTTATGACACCACAGATCCTTATTATAAGGACAATGTCAGAAAGGACAAAGCCTGGTTTTTAATTGCAGGAGTTTTGGGAGTGGATGGTGAGTATAAAGTCCTGCTAAGATGATAAAAATGTGATTCTAAAAACTTTACAGAAAGTACTTTAAGTACTGTACCTGCAAACTGTTTAATTATTAATTAATATAGTACATGACATATTTCTTGCCTTGTCCTGATCAGTGCAAAGTTACTGGACAATTTAATGACTTTAAAATATTATATATATAGAAATACTTGACTGAATAACTTTAATGGCCAGATCAACAGTTCGTCTACGTCGGAGAATGAAAGAAGCTGTGTTGTTGTTGTTTCCTTTATACACACAGTCTATCGCGGGATCTTGCGTCCGTTCGAGATTATCGCGCGATCTTCCGTGAATACCGCTGGCTCCCAAGGCTCCGCGCCGCTGCCGTAACGCGCCCGGTGGGGATTGATGTTTGGGAGAGGACGAAGCAGAACCGCGCCGTGGCCGTTCCGTGGCTGTTCCGTGGCCGTTCCGCGTCCAGTGGAAATCCAGGGTTACAGCGCAGACTGTGTCTGTGATGTGTCTGTGACTGTGATGTCTGTGATGTGTCTGTGACTGTATCTGTGAATGTGTTTGTGTGTCTGTGATGTGACTGTGACTGTCTGTGATGTGTATGTCACTGTATCTGTGACTGTATCTGTGATGTGTCTGTGTCTTTGACGTGTCTGTGATGTGTCTGTGCCTCACAGTGGTTCCTGGTGTATTACAGCGCAGACTGTGTCTCTGATGTGTCTGTGATGTCTGTGTTGCGTGTGAAGTCTGTGATTGTGCCTGTGATGTGTCTGTGATGTGAATATGTTTGTGATGTGTGAATGTGACATGTCTGTTATGTGTCTGCAACTGTGTCTGCAACTGTGTCTGTGATGTGTCTCTGACGTCTGTGTGTGTGAGATGTGTCTGTGATATCTGAAGTCTGTGTGTGTGATGTGTCTGTGATATCTGAAGTCTGTGTGTGTGATGTGTCTGTGACTGCGGTCTGTCTGTGATGTGTCTGTGACTGTATCTGTGAATGTGTTTGTGTGTCTGTGATTGTGCCTGTGATGTGTCTGTGACTGTATCTGTGAATGTGTTTGTGTGTCTGTGATGTGTATGTGTTGCGTGTGAAGTTTGTGTCTGTGTGTTATGTGTCTTTGACTGTGTCTGTAACTGTGTCTGTGATGTGTCTCTGAAGTCTGTGTGTGTGATGTGTCTGTGATATCTGAAGTCTGTGTGTGTGATGTGTCTGTGACTGCGGTCTGTGATGTGACTGTGACTGTCTGTGATGTGTATGTCACTGTATCTGTGACTGTATCTGTGATGTGTCTGTGTCTTTGACGTGTCTGTGATGTGTCTGTGCCTCACAGTGGTTCCTGGTGTATTACAGCGCAGACTGTGTCTCTGATGTGTCTGTGATGTCTGTGTTGCGTGTGAAGTCTGTGATTGTGCCTGTGATGTGTCTGTGATGTGAATATGTTTGTGATGTGTGAATGTGACATGTCTGTTATGTGTCTGCAACTGTGTCTGCAACTGTGTCTGTGATGTGTCTCTGACGTCTGTGTGTGTGAGATGTGTCTGTGATATCTGAAGTCTGTGTGTGTGATGTGTCTGTGATATCTGAAGTCTGTGTGTGTGATGTGTCTGTGACTGCGGTCTGTCTGTGATGTGACTGTCTGTGATGTGACTGTGACTGTCTGTGATGTGTATGTGACTGTATCTATGACTGTATCTGTGACTGTCTGTCATGTGTCTGTGTCTTTGACGTGTCTGTGATGTGTCTGTGCCTCACAGTGGTTCCTGGTGTATTACAGTGCAGACTGTGTCTGTGATGTGTCTGTGACTGTGATGTCTGTGTTGCATGTGAAGTTTGTGTCTGTGATTGTGCCTGTGATGTGTCTGTGATGTGAATATGTTTGTGATGTGTGAATGTGACATGTCTGTTATGTGTCTTTGACTGTGTCTGCAACTGTGTCTGTGATGTGTGATGTGTCTGTGATATCTGAAGTCTGTGTGTGTGATGTGTCTGTGATATCTGAAGTCTGTGCGTGTGATGTGTCTGTGACTGCGGTCTGTCTGTGATGTGACTGTCTGTGATGTGTCTGTGACTGTATCTGTGAATGTGTTTGTGTGTCTGTGATGTGACTGACTGTCTGTGACGTGTATGTGACTGTGATATGTCTGTGACTGTGATATGTCTGTGACTGTGATATGTCTGTGACTGTCTGTGATGTGTCTGTGTTTTTGATGTGTCTGTGCCTCACAGTGGTTCCTGGTGTATTACAGCGCAGCAGCGTGAAGCGACTGTGGTTCTTTTTACTGCGACTCTTTGCTTTTCTCAATTCCTCCGAACGTTCGTAATCTGCCAGGTGGAAAACTTCCTGTGCTTTACGCTCGTCCTTTTCCTGCACAAACAACAACAACAACAGTTAGCACCTGGGGAGACATGATGACGTCACAACAACACAACGGTCAGGGACCGTCTCACAGTCATAGACTCACCTCCTTGTCACAGATGTACAGATGGTCTTCTCTCAGAACCACAAACTGGTTCCTCCACAGCTCCCTGAAGATCCCACGGCCACAGAACTTTCTGATCCAGCCTGCCTTGTCTGGCTGCTGGACCGCCAGCTGACCCGGGTCCTGAACGCCCTGAAACACACAACCGCGATGACTCGAAACTAATCATGCTTTTATTTCAGTAACTTCAGTAACAGTGATTTTTATGATCAATTCAATTCAATTCAATTTTATTTGTATAGCGCCAAATCATAACATATATTATCTCAAGGCTGTACATAGACAACATCAAGGAGAGCAGAGAACCCGAACAGTTCACACAATGAGAGATGTGCTCTCATCTGCCTTGACCGGTTGGGGTGAAAGGAAAATGGGGGACAGAGGAGAGGTGGGGGAGAGAAAGGACAAGAGGGAGATAAGGGAGGGACAGAAGAGAGAGAGAGACCAGGAGTAGATACACAACAACTGTATCAAGTTACAAGTTTATCACCGTATACTATTGTCCATGCTCTCAAACATGGGCACATGGGCTTCTCTTAGCCATGTTCACCACCTCACTGGGCCACAACAATCATCCGCTCACATGGCTTCTGTCATTCACGAGCACACGGTGTCAGCTCTGACATCTGCATCAAAGTTAAACCTCTGTAGAACTGTAGTGTGCATTTGGACTATCTGGGTATCTCATAGGACTACTGGAATTAAGCTAAGTATCACTTCTGTAGGTCTTTCTTATTTGGTTGCTATTTCATTATTTGCTATTTTATCTAACTGTGTTGCTTGACTTTAGTGACTTTTGACTTGTCGGTGTAGTTAAGGTGAAAGTTGTTTAAGATATTTTGTCTGCTAGGTCAAAGACAAAGTTGTTATTGTTGCTGTTTTGACCTAGTTTCTATTGAGCCATCACCATCACCAGGTGAGAAGTTTCACTGGCTACAGGGGAGTGGCCAACACAGCTGTAACCAATCAGCCTCTAATCAGCTTCACTGAAGTGTCATTGGCTAGAGGGAGTGGCCACTCAGCTGCAATTAATCAGCACCTAATCAGGTGTCTTTTAAAAAGCAGCACTCACTTTGAAGCGGCAGCTTCAGCGGCAGACTCTTCAGACGAAGACTCAGGAAGACAAAGACAAAGGAGTCTAAACCGGAGTCAAGACTCAGGAAGACAAAGACAAAGGAGTCTAAACCGGAGTCTAACAAGGAGGCTAACAAGGCTAAGTACCTGTACCTACAACTGTTTTTCTACTTTTCACATATGTGCGTTTTTTCCATTCCTGTTCATGTCTCTTCTCGTAGATATTACAAACCTCACAATCATTCACAGCACAACCGTAACCTTTCCTCACTTATCTATCCCACCCGCTCCACACACATCCAACACCTTGCTGCAGGGGGCCTTTGGAACTGCCAGTCAGCTACCCGCAAGACTGAGTTCATCTCTGGCTTTGCTACTGAGCAATGTCTGGACTTCCTTGCTCTCACAGAGACTTGGATAACACCCTCCAACACAGCCACCCCTGCGGCTCTCTCCTCTGCCCACTCCTTCTCCCACACACCCAGATCCACTGGAAGAGGTGGCGGGACAGGTCTGCTTATCAACCCCAACTGGACTTTCATTCTTTTCCCACTGCCTCACTTCTCTTCACAGTCGTTTGAATTTCATGCTGTAACTATAACTCACCCAGTAAAACTCATCATTGTTGTCATTTACCGTCCACCAGGCCCATTGGGACACTTCTTGGAGGAACTAGATGTCCTCCTCTCAAACATCCCAGAAAATGGTCCACCACTTGTTCTTCTTGGTGACTTCAACATCCAATCAGAGAAGTCATCTGATCTACTTCTTCTTCTTTCATCTCTTTCTCTCTCACTTGCTCCTTCTCCACCAACTCACAGAGCTGGCAACCACCTTGACCTCATCTTCACCAGAAACTGCTCCACCTCCAACCTCAAGGTAACCCCACTTCATGTCTCTGATCAATTCTTCATTTCCTACTCTCTCCCACTCTCCCAATCTGATGATCTCATCTCATCAGATATTGCACTTGTCCGTCGCAACATTCGCTCTCTCTCTCCCTCCTCTCTCTCCTCAACTGTTCTATCAGCACTTCCTTCAGCTGACTCCTTCTCCGTCATGCATCCCAACTCTGCCACAGACACCTTCCTCTCTACTCTGTCCTCCTCTCTTGACTCTCTCTGTCCTCTTACTTCCCGGCGGGTTCGTAAGTCCTCCCCAGCCCCGTGGTTGTCGGACTCAGTGCGTGCTGAGAGAGCCGCGATACGGGCAGCAGAAAGAAAATGGAGGAAATCAAAACACCCTGATGACCTGCTTTCCTATCACTCTCTTCTCTCCACCTTCACTGCCTCTATCTCTGCAGCCAAACAATCTTTCTATCAGACTAAAATTCAATCCTCTTTCTCTAACCCCAAAAAACTTTTCTCTATCTTCTCTAACCTCCTTGATCCCCCCACCCCCCCTCCTCCTTCCTCCCTTCTACCAATTCACTTTGTCAACTACTTCACAAAAAAGGTAGATGACATTCGCTCTTCTTTCTCAACCCCACCTCCTGATCTCACCACTCTACCAACCACACATTCAGCTCCTTCTCTATCCTCTTTCTCCCCTCTATCTCAGGATCAAGTTCTTTCCCTAATAACCTCTGCCCGTCCCACCTCCTGCCCCCTTGACCCTATCCCCTCTCACCTTCTTCAGTCAATTGCTTGTGATCTTCTTCCTTTCCTCACCCACCTCACTAACACATCTCTATCATCTGGCTGCTTTCCGGACTCTCTTAAAGAGACCAGAGTGACCCCCCTCCTTAAAAAACCCACCCTTGACCCGTCTGAAGTAAATAACTACAGACCTGTCGCTCTTCTTCCTTTTCTCTCCAAAACTCTGGAGCGCGCTATCTTTAATCAACTCTCCTCCTACCTTCACCGGAACAACCTTCTTGATCCTCTTCAGTCTGGTTTTAAAGCTTCGACCGAAACTGCACTTCTTGCTGTCACTGAGCAACTCCACACTGCCAGGGCTGCCTCTCTCTCCTCTGTGCTCATCCTCTTGGACCTTTCTGCAGCGTTTGACACAGTTAACCACCAGATCCTTACAAGAACTAGGTGTCTCAGGCTCTGCACTTACCCTACTCTCGTCCTATCTTCAAAACCGAACATACAGAGTAACCTGGAGAGGATCCGTGTCGGAACCCTGAGGACAGACAGAACCCTGAGGAACCCCAGTAGCTAGAGAGCTACTGGGTTTCCTCAGGGTTCTGTCTTGGGCCCTCTCCTCTTCTCTCTATACACCAACTCTCTTGGTTCGGTTATTCGCTCTCATGGTTTTTCCTATCACAGCTACGCCGATGACACCCAACTCATTCTCTCTTTTCCCAGCTCCGACACACAGGTAGCAGAACGGATCTCCGCTTGTCTGACTGACATCTCTCAGTGGATGTCTGACCATCACCTGAAACTCAATCTCGACAAGACTGAATTTCTTTTTCTCCCAGGAAAGGGCTCTCCCACCACAGATCTAACCATCACCCTCGACAACTCTGTGGTAACTCCTTCTCACACCGCAAGGAACCTGGGTGTGACACTTGACGACCATCTCTCCCTCACTGCCAACCTTGCTGCAACAGCTAGATCTTGCAGATACATGTTGCACAACATCCGAAGGATTCGGCCTCTTCTAACCCAGAAGGCGGCACAGGTTCTGGTCCAGGCTCTTGTCATCTCACGCTTGGATTACTGCAACTCCCTCCTGGCTGGTCTTCCTGCATGCGCCATACGACCTCTGCAACTCATCCAGAATGCAGCAGCTCGACTGGTCTTCAACTTACCAAAATTCTCCCACACTACACCGCTCCTCCGCTCCCTTCACTGGCTTCCTGTAGCTGCTCGCATCCGCTTCAAGACTCTAGTGCTTGCGTTCCATGCTACAAACGGATCCGGTCCAGCCTACATCCAGGACATGATCAAAACCTACACCCCAGCCCGCCCACTCCGCTCTGCATCGACAAACCGGCTCGCTGCCCCCTCACTGAGAGGATCGCAGAGGCACTCGCAGAACTCGAGACCGTTCACTGTCCTCGCTCCCAAATGGTGGAACGATCTCCCCATCGACATCCGGACAGCTGAAAGCCTCCACATCTTCCGACGCCGACTAAAAACACATTTCTTCCGACTCTACCTCGACTAAGACAACAAAAAAAAAAAACACCGTGTTCGGATCACTTCACATTAGACTGCGGCCAGCGGTCTGCCGTATTTAGTCAGCGACGTACAAACACACACAGAGATAACACACGTTCACTGACCTTGTGTCACTGCTATCTTCTTCATCCCCTTCGACTCCAGCTCTTACTCACAATCAGCAGCAGGCCCTGTGTGTCGGTGGTCATGGTTCTCATTCCTCTGCTCCGCTGCTTCACAGCAGCGATAGCCTTCAGTCCCTCTTCTTCTTCAGTGTTCTGAGAGACGCACATTAACTGGAACGCGAGCCTTATGTAGGGGGCATTCTTTGTAGGACGTCATTCTGTGACGTACAGTCGCTATTTTCTGGCACAACGAGAACTAGTGGCCCTCTGGTGACAAAAATGATATAAAACCAGGCAGCGCACACATTCATCTTTTACTGCTTTATCCAAATCAGAGGGCCACAGGGGGCGCTGCGCTGTGTCAACTAACACTGATTTGCATGACAGACAGAGACAGATTCTAAGACTGATTTGATTTTTAAGAACAACTTTATTTGCCAGTTGTAAAAACTGCTATCACTTTGTGGTGTTTTATTCTATTTAAAAAAACACAAAGAATTCCCACATACACATGAATGTGAAACAGAGAGGCTTGTGAAACTCTCTCTCTCCCTCTCTCCTTTAAAACTTGGTCTTTTAAAGGGTGATTCCACCAATAGCACTCAATCCTTTACCAGCAAAAGTCCTGCACCGACGACACATGCCGCAAGAACTGCAGGCACACTCGAAATTTTGGCACTCTAGTTTGTTTAGTTATTGAAAAAACAATAAAATATATTGTAAAAAAAAAAAAGGAATGGAAGCTATCCAAAAAAAAATCAATAATAAAAATGATCAGCAGATGATCAATCAATCAATCAATGAGAAAAAAACAAAAATCAATCAATAAATGTATAAATATATAAACAAACAAAGAAACCTGATGACTTCAGGCGATAGTTGGTCCTCTGACTCCATCTAGTGGTCTGAAGTGAAAAGAACACTTTTATGACAGATTAAATTCTCCATGCGACTCTAAATGAATTCTATATAATTGTGTAATATAACATATAATAGAATACTACTGGAAATAAACATAAACAAATAATAAAAACAAAGTGTGTCTTTGATCAGCAGTCACATGTGATGAGTTTGGAGCATCCTGATCTTTTGCAGCGCTCACAGAACTAGCTCCAGGATAGATGACTTCTTTGTTCCTAAGCTGATGCTGTCATCTGTGGTATCTCGTGAAATAGCTGTTATTTCTGTAGTTTAATGAAAAACAAGGTTTTTCAACCCACATCTACTCAGCGACCCCAAATCTGTCTCGTACTTTGTCTCGTAATCTTTTTCTCCATAAATAAAAGACCAGATATTTACCCCTCAGTGTTGTGGGAAACCAGGGGCCGGATTATCTCCTATTCAAAAAGTAAAACACCGCAAATCTCTGAAAGCCCAAATGAAACTAGAGGGTTGAAAAGACGTACGCTAAATATCCATCTGAGGCTAATGTGAAGGCTATGCTGGCCACAAAAGCCTGAAGCTGAGCAAAGTATTAGGTTCACTAAACACAGGCTGTACGAGTGTGGCAATGAACCGAATAAATACCTTGCAAGATTAGTGAATAGGAAGAGTGACTCTCAGACGATTTCATCTGTTAAAGACACAAACGGATCTACTACATTTGATACAAACACTCTATCGAAACTAACAGATGAACAAAGATGAGAATGAAATAAACCAATTATGAAACAGGAGGCTTTGGAGTCAGGAAAAGCCTCAGGCCCTGACGGCCTTCACTGTGAATTTTATAAAGAATTTATGTCCGGACTTATAGACCCGTTTCTGGAGATGCTAAATGATTGGTTTGTTAGGATCTTGACCTAAGTCCCTCACTGAAGCTAACATCAGTCTCATACTTCAAAGGGGAAACCAGCTGATGAATGCTCCTCGTATCGTCCCATAAGTTAAATGTTGATTTTAAGATACTTTCTAAAATACTAGCACGGCACCTTGAGAAGTTACTTCCTAATTATTAATGTCGATCAGTCGGCATTTGTTGTAATAAGATGAGAATTCGTATTAATGGGCGGACTTCTTACTTTCCCTGGGCAGGGGCACCGGACAGGGGTGTCCCCTGTCCCCGCTGCTGTTCGCCATAGTTATAGAACCAATTAAAGAAGCTTTAAGCCCAGATATTACTGGTGAAAAAGATCATAAAATAGCCTTATACGCTGATGACATTTTACTTTTTGTGAATCAATTTAGTGAGTTCTCAGGGTAGAAAATGAATTTCTCTAAATCTGAGGTTACGCCTCTCGGTAACCCTTGTTACTCCACTCCATCATGGAGTAACCAATTAAATGGATTAAATGGTCACCCGAAGGTTTCACTTACCTCCGTCACGAGAAGCGCTGTACTTTTCTAAAATGCATTAGGGACGATCTAGACACCATTGTCTCTGTTGGGGAGGGTTTCCTTGCTCAAAATGAATATCTTGCCGAGACTCCTTTATCATCTTCAAATGGTCCCTATTTTACATAATAATAATATTAAGAGGGTAATAATAAAATTAAGAGGGTGAACAGCTGTTTTAGTACATTTATTTGGAACAGAAAGAAGCCACGATTAAAGATGGCTAAGCTACAGATGTCTGAAGAGAAAGGCGGCTTGGCGCTCCCTAATGTTAGACTTTATCAGCTTGCTGCACAGCTTCACTACATAGCTGATTGGATTAATGGTGACCCAGAATCAGTTTGGTTAGATCTGGAAACACTTAACGCAGGAACCCTTTGCAAAGTCTGTTATTTGCTCTAGACTTGAACAAAAAAAAGTTTCTCAATTAATTATTAATCAATCCCAAGCCCAAACCAGGATATTCATCGTTTGAAAGCCTTATTCTTAAGCTCATCCTAGTTGTAAATCACAGAAACCAATTATAATAGTCACAGTTTATCGTCCACCTGCACCTTATTCAGAGTTCCTATCAGAGTTCTCTGAGTTCTTATCTGAGTTGGTGCTTAAAACAGATCAAATCATAATTGTAGGGGATTTCAACATCCATGTAGATGTTGACCGTGATAGTCTTAGCTGCGCATTTAACTCGCTGTTGGAATCAATAGGTTTTATTCAACACGTTAATAAACCAACTCATTGCCTTAATCACACCCTCGACCTTGTTTTAACTTATGGTATTGATATTGATAACTTAAACATAGTTCCTCAAAACCCTCTCCTTACTGATCATTATTTACTCACATTTAATTGTACTATAATGAACTACAATAACATAAATAAGAAATACTGTCTGATAATAATATGAATACATTCAAAGAGACAGTGCAACCTTTATTTAACTCGGTGCCATATGTCAGTACATCTGAAGGTACCTTTTGTGATTTTACTCCCGCCCTCATAGATAACCTTGTTGATAGTACAGCAGCCTCACTGCGTACTACATTAGACTGTGTTGCCCCTCTGAAAAAGAAAGTGGTGAATCAGATGAGACGAGCACCATGGTTTAACTCCAATACTCGTGCTCTTAAACAGACGTTACGTAGATTAGAAAGAAAATGGCGTTCCAGTAACCTAGAGGAACTTCATATAGCCTGGAAAGATGGTTTTGTAGCTTACAAAAAAGCCCTACACAAAGCTAGAGTTGCCTATTATTCTTCTCTAATTGAAGAAAATAAGAATAATCATAGATTTCTTTTCAGCACTGTAGCCAGGCTGACACAGAGCCACAGCTCCACTGAACCATCTATTCCTTTAACACTGAGCAGTGATGACTTTATGAACTTTTTTGTGAATAAAATAACATCAATTAGAGAAAAAATTGATCATTTCCTCCCTCATATTGGGACTGACTCACCCTCTAGCACAAAAGCTTTAGAAGCACCAGGTGCACAGTTAGACAGTTTCTCCACTATAGATCTCCCTGAGTTAACATCGTTAGTTTCATCATCTAAGCCATCAACCTGTCAGTTAGATCCTATCCCCACCAAACTGTTTAAAGATGTGTTTCCTTTAATTAACAACTCTATATTAACTCAAATTAATCTATCCTTATTAACTGGATATGTGCCCCAAACGTTTAAAGTAGCAGTTATTAAACCCCTTCTAAAAAAAGCGACCCTTGACCCAGATATTTTAGCTAATTACCGACCGATATCTAATCTTCCCTTTGTCTCTAAAATCTTAGAAAAGGCTGTTGCCAATCAATTATGTGAATATCTGCGCATTAATGGCCTGTTTGAAGATTTTCAGTCAGGTTTTAGATTAAACCATAGCACAGAAACAGCACTAGTTAAAGTTAGTAACTCAGATAATGGTCTAGTTTCTTTACTTGTCCTGTTAGATCTTAGTGCTGTGTTTGACACCATTGATCATGATATTCTACTGCAGAGATTGGAGCAGACTCTTGGTATCACAGGTGCTGCCCTCTGCTGGTTTAAATCATACTTATCTGATAGATTCCAGTTTGTTCACGTTAATGATAAAGCCTCACTACAAACAAAAGTTAATTGTGGAGTTCCACAAGGCTCAGTGCTTGGGCCTATACTTTTTACCTTATATATGCTTCCTCTAGGGAACATTATTAGAAAGCATAACATACACTTTCATTGTTATGCAGATGACACACAGCTATATTTATCAATGAGGCCGGATGAAATAAATCAGGTTGTTCAACTCCAGGAATGTCTCAGAGACATTAAGTCCTGGATGACCTGTAACTTTCTACTTTTAAACTTTTATACTCGGCCCTAAACACCTCAGAGAAAAACTTTCTGATCACATTGTCACTTTAGATGACATCACCCTGGCTTCCAGTTCCACTGTGAGGAACCTTGGAGTTACTTTTGACCAGGAAATGTCTTTTGATTCACACATAAAACTAATTTCCAGAACAGCCTTCTTCCACCTGCGGAACATTATGAAAATTAGAGACATTCTGTCTTTACAGGATGCTGAAAAACTAGTTCATGCTTTTGTTAATCTAGATTAGATTACTGTAACTCCTTATTATCAGGATGTTCTAACAAGTCTGTTAGAATAATTCAGTTCATTCAAAATGCTGCAGCACGAGTTCTGACAGGAACTAGAAAGAGAGACCACATAACTCCAGTGTTAGCTTCTCTACACTGGCTCCACCCACAGTTTAGAATTCAATTTAAAATCCTCCTCCTCATGTACAAAGCACTTAATGGTCACGCCCCTTCATACCTGAAAGACCTAGTCTTACCCTATCACCCTACTAGACCACTTAGGTCCCAAAATACAGGTTTACTTGTGGTTCCCAGAGTCTGTAAGAGTAGAATGGGAGGCAGAGCCTTTAGATACCAGGCTCCTCCTCTCCTGTGGAACCAGCTTCCAATGACAGTTCGGGAGGCGGAGCCTCTCTGTGTATTTAAAGTTAGACTTAAAACTTTCCTTTTTGATAAAGCTTATAGTTAGAGCTGGTTCAGGGAAACCTTTCTCTCTCCCCTTTCTGTCCCCCACCTCTCCTCTGTCCCCCATTTTTCCTTTCACCCCAACCGGTCGAGGCAGATGTCCGCACATCTCTGAGTCTGGTTCTGTCAGAGATTTCTTCTTCTGTTAAGAGGGAGTTTTTTCTCTCCACTGATGCCTAGTGTTTGCTCATTGTGTGAACTGTTGGGTTTCTCTGCTCTCCTTGATGTTGTCTATGTACAGTGCCTTGAGATAATGTATGTTATGATTTGGCGCTATACAAATAAAATTGAATTGAATTGAATTAATAATATTATAGTTAAAAGGACTCTGCAAGCCTGGCAGGCAGTGAGGAAGCTGGAGGGTTGTGCAAAGACATGGTGTTCTCTAGCTCCTATACACAAGCCGGCACAGGTGGTGGATTTAACATTTGGAGAGATTGCGGGGTCTTAACCCTAGGGCATTTATTTAGAGAGCGGGAGAGAGTGACAGAGGGAGAGAGCGGCACAGGGAGAGAGAGGGAGAGAGCAACAGAGGGAGAGAGCGGCACAGGGAGAGAGCTGCACAGGGAGAGAGAGGGAGAGAGCGACACAGGGAGAAAGGCACAGGGAGAGAGAGGGAGAGAGAGGCACAGGAGAGAGCGGCACAGGGAGAGTGCAGCACAGGGAGAGACTGACACAGGGAGAGAGGCACAGGAGAGAGCAGCACAGGGAGAGACTGACACAGGGAGAGAGCACAGGTAGAGAGCACAGGGAGAGAGTGGCACAGCGAGAGAGAGGGAGAGAGCGACACTGGGAGAGAGCGCACAGGGAGAGAGGAGAGAGCGACACAGGGAGAAAGCGCACAGGAGAGAGAGGGAGAGAGGCGGACAGGGAGAGAGCGGCACAGGGAGAGCGCAGCACAGGGAGAGATCGGCACAGGGATAGAGTGGCACAGCGAGAGAGGGAGAGAGCGACACTGGGAGAGAGCGACACAGGGAGAGAGCGGCACAGGGAGAGACTGACACAGGGAGAGAGCAGCACAGGAGAGAGCAGCACAGGGAGAGAGAGGAGAGAGGCACAGGAGAGGAGAGAGGCACAGGGGAGAGAGGGAGAGAGCCAGAGGGAGAGAGCGGCACAGGGAGAGAGAGGAGAGAGCAGCACAGGAGAGAGCGACACAGGAAGAGAGAGGAGAGCGCAGCACAGGGAGAGAGCGACACAGGGAGAAAGCGGCACAGGGAGAGAGAGGGAGAGCAGCACAGGAGAGAGCGGCACAGGAGAGCGCAGCACAGGGAGAGATCGCACAGGGATAGAGCAGCACAGGGAGAGAGCGGCACACAGGAAGAGAGAGGAGAGCGCAGCACAGGGAGAGAGCGACACAGGGAGAAAGCAGGAGAGAGCTGCACAGGAGAGTGCAGCACAGGGAGAGACCGACACAGGGAGAGAGCTGCACAGGGAGAGAGCAGCACAGGGAGAGACTGACACAGGGAGAGAGCGCACAGGTAGAGAGCAGCACAGGGAGAGAGTGGCACTGAGAGAGAGGGGAGAGAGCACACTGGGAGAGCGGCACAGGGAGAGAGAGAGGGAGAGAGCCACAGGGAGAAAGCTGCACAGGGAGAGAGAGGGAGAGAGCGCACAGGGAGAGAGCTGCACAGGAGAGAGCACAGGAGAGATCGCACAGGGATAGAGTGGCACAGCAGAGAGCCGACACTGGGAGAGAGCGACACAGGGAGAGCACAGGGAGAGACTGACACGGAGAGAGCAGAGGGAGAGAGCAGAGAGCGCACAGGGAGAGGAGAGAGCGACAGAGAGAGAGGGAGAGAGAGAGGGAGGCACAGGGAGAGAGAGAGGGAGAGCGACAGAGGGAAAGAGCTGCACAAGGAGAGACTGACACAGGGAGAGAGCGGCACAGGGAGAGAGGGGAGAAAGCTGCACAGGGAGAGAGAGGGAGAGAGCGCACAGGGAGAGGAGAGAGCGGCACAGGGAGAGAGAGGGAGAAAGCGGCAGAGGGAGAGAGCCACACAGGGTTGGACTACAACTGGACAGCTTGGAGGAGGCGGAGAGGAGGATAAGGGATAAAATATATAATATTCTTAAGAACCCCTCCCACCCCCTCTATGAGGACCTATGTCTGAGGGGGAGCAGAACTGAGCGGTTCAGGCACCATCAGATTGTACAACAGTGCCTCACACACGGGTCCCACCTCTCCAACAAGAAATGGGATTCTTAAATTCTATATTATAATATTGTTAAGTCGCAACCTTCTTGTGTGTTTTTGTATCTTGTGTGTTTTCTTCTATTCTATTCTATTGTTTATTAGAAAAGAAAGGAAACAAAAATTCAGTTTGCTAAGATATTTATTTACAGATTTTTCTTTTCATTATATGAAAAGAAAAGAAGAACATTTGTACAGTTTTATTTACAGCGTGTGTAAGGCAGCAACAACAAACACTGACATCAAAGTAAAAAAGATGAAACTTAAATAAAAATTCATCAGTAATCTGGAGTGATTTGAATTAAAGGAGACTTCTGGATTATTATTATTTCATTGAATAAACTGAAGGAAATAAACATATTGCACTTTAGTTTTAACTGTGAGTGTGACCTTTGACCTCTGATCGTCATGTGCTCAGCTGTTTCCTGGGTTCTTTGATGTGGAATGTCAGGCTTTTATTCTGAAAACAAAGATGAACATTAATAACTCTGCAAGTGAAGAAAAAGTGGGAATTTACCTTTACATTCAAGGACCATCTAAACTCTGGACTCTGTCTGCTGCATTCACGGACCATCGTGAACTCTGGACTCTAGGTCTGCTGCGTTCAGGGACCATCGTAAACTCTGGACTCGGCTGCATTCAAGGACCATCGTAAACTCTGGATTCGGCTGCATTCAAGGACCATCATAAACTCTGGACTCGGCTGCATTCAAGGACCATCGTAAACTCTGGACTCTACATTACATGTGGTGGTTTCAGATATAACAAGGCTTAAAGGTCACATGTTGGACCAATTTTGGAAATTCGTAAAGTAAAGTTCCTTTGATGACGAGTGTACGACAGAGGTCAGAGGTCAAACGTCTGTAGTCCACCTGACTCAGACTCGAGCCTCCGATTGGTTGAAGAATACAATAATGTCTCTTTTTCGGTGTCTGAGCAGGAAATGAGGTCAGAGGAGGTGGAGCTTAAGTTGAATGCTCTTTGTTTCCTCAGCGTAACAATGTTTTGAAAGAGATGAGTGAAAGGACGTTGCTACATTGCCATGGAAACACTTGACTGTCCTAAGCTCCTCCCATTAGAGCAACACAGACAGCTGCACAGAGGCTCCGCCCACAGTGACACGTATAAACACAGGTGTAAAACAGTCAGCAGGAGGCGCTCTCTCCTCTGAGCTGTGATTGGACAAAGTGTCAGTAAACAGTCTGGAGGCGGAGCTAAGTCTAGATCAAAGCTGCACTGCAGATCAATCATTTTCTGCACTGATCAGTTTATTGATTAATCTGAAATATCTTTAAAACATCTGCTGATTATTGATTGAAAGTTATTTCAGAAACAAACTCTTTCAAATGTTTAGTAATAAAATTTGATTCAATCAATAACTGAAATCAGAGTCATCAATAAAGATATTTTATCGTTACATAAAGAATATTAGGTTTTTCATCCATGGAACAGGATCATAATCCATCAGCTTCAGGTCAAAAGGTCAGAATGCGATTGGACGCCAAGACATACGTCAAATTCACCACTCACGCTGCAAAACGTCCAGCGTCCACATCTGTCCACGTCTGTCCAGCGCCCTGACGTTGGATCTGAACTGAATGCAGCCCGAGTCAGCGGGCCAATCAGACGAAGTGGGCGGAGCAGAGAGCGTTACTAAAGATCAAAATGTGACCTCTGACTAACGCTGCACGATATCGGAAAAAATTGACATTGAGATTTTTTTGTGAAAATACAAGACTTCTGTTTGGATAGAGTTCACCAAGGTCAAAGGTCAATGATTAGATTTGTAACTAGTTGCTTTAAAAAAAAAAAAAAAGTGGGTGGGGTCAGTAATGTGACATGTGCGGCAAAATACTGACAGCGGAGTTTCACATTCACTTCCTCATGCTCACAGGAAACAAAGATTCCTGCAGTTTCTTCTTCGTCTGTTTCCACCAAGTTTACTTCAAACTTTGTAGTTAGCGTCAGTCAGTTAACTGTCAGCATCAGTCAACTAACCGTTAGTGTCAGTCAGATAACTGTTAGCGTCAGTCAGATAGCTGTTAGCATCAGTCAGATAACTGTTAGCATCAGTCAGCTAACTGTTAGCGTCAGTCAGATAGCTGTTAGCATCAGTCAGATAACCTGCAGTCAGCAGCCAGTCAGCTAACTGTTAGTCAGATAACGTTAGCGCCAGTCAGCTAACTGTTAGCGTCAGTCAGCTAACTGTTAGCGTCAGTCAGAAAACTGTTAGCGTCAGTCAGCTAACTGTTAGCGTCAGTCAGAAAACTGTTAGCGTCAGTCAGCTAACTGTTAGCGTCAGTCAGCTAACTGTTAGCGTCAGTCAGATAACTGTTAGCGCTAGCTTCTGAGCGCAGGGCTGCTGCTGCTTTTGTCCGTCTCTTTGTTTCCGTCCTTTGTCAGAGCAGAAAAAACCTGTTTAAAAAAACAAAAAACAAAAAAACAAACATAAGACACAAAGTGGCTCTGACCTCTGACCTCCAACCTCCAACTGCGTGACACTGACCTGAGCCCAGCGGCGGTTTCTGCTGAGCATGTGCGTGTTGGCCATGGCGTTGAAGAGCGTGTGCGGCTGCAGGTCATCGGGCAGACGAGTGAGGAACTGAGCGATGTGGATGAAATCCATCTGTAGCAGCACGTCCTCGTACAGACGCAGGATTCCCAGACCTGCACGGAACAGACTCTCCTCGCCGTCACGACAGAACACGTCCCACACACGACACGCCACGTCCAGGGGGAGGGACTTACTGAAGAGAGTGAAGATCCTGGAACACACACACACACACACACACACACACACACACACACAAACAAGTCAAACACAGATTTCAAACTGCTAAAAAAAAAAAGAGTCATTGTTAACATTGTTCCAATTATTTAAACACAGTTTATATTTGGGACTGTGATTTAACACGTTCACCTGTGGAGGGCAGCATTTAACCTCTCACTGTATCAGTGTACAGTCTACAGGGATTTATTAGTAGAAGAAGAAGTGACATGGGACACACACACAGATACACACGCACAGAGACACACACACACGCATACACACAGACACAGAGACACACACACACATACACAGACACGCACAGACACACACACACAGAGACACACACACACATACACAGACACACACACACACAGACACAAAGACACACACACACACACACACACAGACACAGACACACACACACAGACAATGCTACACAGACACACACACAGACACGCACAGACACACACACACACAGACACACATACAATAAAACATTACTCCACAGACACACACACACAGAGACAACACACACACATACACAGACATACACACACACACACACACACAGACACGCGACAGACACACACACACATACACAGACACGCACAGACACACATATACACAGACACACACACACACACACACACACACACAGACACATACACACAGACACACACACACACACACACACAGACACTTGCCAGACACACACACACACATACAGACACATATGACACACACACAGACACACATACACACACACACACACACACACATATATACACAGACACAAGACAGACATACACACACACATACACAGACACGCCATTGCACACGCCATTGCACACACACACACACAGACACACATACACACACACACACACACACACACACACACACATACACACACAGACACGCACAGACACACACCCACACAGACAGACACACAGAAAGACTTAAAGGTGTCAACAGTGACTGATTTGTAAAAAGTGATGTCACTGGCTGATTGATCTGTCAATTTACACACGTGTGTGTGTGTGCGTGCGTGTGTATCTGTGTGCGTTCATGTGTGTGTGTGTTTGATGACTCACCAGTCAATCAGGTAGAGGTCAGGGGTCAGGTTGCTCATCTGGAAGTGGCTGAAGAGTTGAGGAAGATTCTCCTCGAAGAAAACCTCGAAGGCTGCGAAATACTTCAGCATCTGAGGAGGAGACAGGAGGAGAGAGGAGAAAGAGAGAGAGAGAGAGGAGAGAAAGGAGGAGGGAGGAGGAGAGAGAGAGAGAGAGAGAGAGAGAGAGAGAGAGAGAGAGAGAGAGAGAGAGAGAGAGTATATTGCGAGGAGAGATTATCTCAGTATCATCAGTAGTAGTAGTAATGTGTGTGTGTTCAATAGCCTTGTAGGTGTCTTCGTGTGTCGCTACATATGTAAATTAAAATTCTATATAGTGTTCAGTAGTTCAAAAGCGCAAAATTGCACGCAGGTGTGTGTGTGTGTGTGTGTTCGTTCGTCTGTCTGTTCAAATGCTTGTGTGTGTGTGTACAGATCAAGGTCCACTCTGAAGAAAAATACCATCTATTGTGCTATTGGAGAAGGTTGGCAAAGGTGATGAAGGCTACAGGCCGCCTCCTGTAAGTTAAGGATGAGAACAGCAGCTTATGAACGACATTCCCTGACCTGAACACACACACACACACACACACACACACACACACACACACACACACACACACACACACACACACACCACACACACACACACACACCAGAACATGTCACAGTGTCAGTGTGTTGTGAGCGCCCCCTGCTGCTGAGAACCATGTCCAGCTAAAGCCACTGATTGTGTGTCTGGACTTTGGTGTGGGAGAGTGAGTGCTTTACAGACTTCGTGTGTCTCACAGTGAGATGTCTTCGTCATTAAAGCACAAACACTTCAACTTACATAACCGATGTCAGGCCTGTAACAGGTGTACGCGCCCAGAACGCTGTGGAGGAGGTCGTGGTAAGGACCGCCCTACAGACACAACACATGACAGGATGAACAGATTTATCAGATAGTCAGTGTTTATTAATCTGATCTAATCTGTGATGGACAAACATGAGCAGAGCTGTGACCTTCTGGAAGATGAAGAGTGAGGGGAAGGTTCTGGAAATGTCCAGTTTGATGAGATCCAGACTGGACTCTCGGTCAGCCAGAGACGCTCCTCCATCTGTCAGAGAAGACAGAAGACAGAAGTCAGTGTGGACTCAGGTTCAGCTCAATAAACCCTTCTGGAAAGGGCAAACAGAACAACTCGAGTGTCTTTATGGAAATGTATTTCACACACACACACACACAGTTAGACAGCGGTTGGGTTGTAATCTAATCCGACAAATCGTACAAGTTCTGATTAGTAGATTAGATAGACACATATGAAGGTTAATATATAAGAACTTTGATAGTAAAGCTTTGGTAACAACGCACGCACACACACACACGCACACACACACACACACACACACAGGTGCACATACGCTCACACACACACACACACAGTCTCTCACCGCTCTCACTGTCGTTGACTGAACTTGTCTCACTGTAGCTCCTCCACTTCTCTTTGGCTCTGGATAAGAAGATCTCATACAGCTCTGTAACCAAGCAACACAGCAGTGAGTGTGTGTGTGCGTGTGTGTGTGTGTGTGCGCGTGTGTAAGAGTGTGTGTGTGTGTACCTGGAGTGATGTTAAGCTCATTGCCGATGGCGAGGCTCCACACTCGACCTCTGACACTGGGAGGAAGTCCCTGCCACCACAGTTCCCTCACGCGCCTTGTCCCCTTCCTACACACACGCAGACACACACACACACACACAGACAGTTATTGATCGCATCACTGTTTCATCCAAACAGAAACTATGTGAAAATGATGATGTCATAGCTCCGCCTCTCTCTGGGTCAGGGTGCGCACACACATGCACACACACACACACAGGCACATACACGGCGTCCCAGTGTGGCAGGATGTCATTGTTCCAGATGATCATGGCGTTGGAGATGTTGTCCTCCTGACGGTGTCTCTCCTTCATCTGACGCTTCTTCTTCTGGGCTTCTTTTAACTCTGAGGAACAAAGACACGTTCTGTCACAGGGAGACCAGAACCTGGTCCTAATGAGGCATTCACACTCACGACTATGGTCAATCTAAAGTGTATTTCTGGACTGTGGGAGGAAACTGGAGAACACAAACACACACACACACAGACACACACACACACAGACACACGCACAGACACACACACACACACACAGACACACGCTGAGAGAACACACACACACAGACAGACAGACTAGACACACACACAGAGAACACACAAACACACACAGAGACACACACACAGAGACACACACACACAGACACCACTTTTGACACACACAAACACACACAGACACACAAACACACACACAGACACACACACACACACAGACACCATACACACAGACATACACACACAGACACACACAGACACACGCACAGACACACACAGACACATACACACACAGACAACACACACACACTTACACACACAAGAAGCACACACAGGACACACACAGGAGACACACAGACACACACACAGACACACACATACACACACAGACACAGACACACACAAAGACACACACAGATACACACAGATTTACAAAGACACACACACAGGAACACAAAGACACACACACACAGACACACACAGACACACAGGAACAGACTTTAGACACACACACAGGCACACACACAGAGACACACACACACAGACACAAAGACACACACACAGACACAGAGACACACACACACACAGACACAAAGACACACACACAGACACACACATACACACAGACACAAGACACACACACAGATACATAGACTTTTACACAGACACACAGAGACACAAAGACACACACACAGACACAAAGGAGACACACACAGACACACACAGGCACACACAGAGACACACACAGGAGACACAGGACACACACACAGACACAAGGCATTACACAGACAGGCACACACAGAGACACACACACACCACGCTTTTACACACACACACACACACACACAGGCACACCAGAGACACACAGAGACACACACACAGACACACACACACAGGAGGACCACACACACACAGACACACACAGACACATACACACACACACAGACACAGATTTTAGACACACACAGACAAACACACACACAGGAGACACACACACACACACAGACACACACACAGACAGACACAAAGACACACACACAGACACACAGACACACACACAGACACACACAGACACTGTTACGGGAATTATGTACCTCATGTAAAACATGAAGACAAATGTTCAATGCAACCGTTTGATGTGACCTGCGACCATTGACACTTTGTATTGTTAATGTAACTGTTCGATGTGACTTGTGAATAGAGACAATGGGTCTGCGACTCAGGGCAAGGTGATAACAAACCCACAGAGGCGGGGGTCTGCACCTTATGGCAGGGTGATAGCTGACCCATTGAGACAGATAAATACCTTGTGTTTCCTCGAAGACAGGGGGTCTTCACTTTGTAACTGGCCTGTGTGTGTTGCTTTGTGAATGCTCCTCTTGTACAAGATTAAACCCTTGTTTGGACACTGAGCTGACTCCGATCTCCTTCCTATGGATCTCAATTCTTTTGACAGACACACACAGACACACACAGACACACACAGACACACTGTACCTCTCTTCTTGGCTCCTGCCACCATCTCCTCATATTCCAGTTTGTGTCTCTGAGTTTCCTCCTCAGATTTGGCAGGAAGGTTCCTGCAGGACAGACACAGAGACACAAGGACAGACAGAGAGACAGAGTCAGACACATTGACCGACAGAGAGACAGACAGACGCATGGACAGACAGACAGAATCAGACAGGGAGACAGGTGGACAGACAGATGTGACATGGTTGTCACTCACGACGGTCGGTCCTCCAGGATCAAAGCTGTGGTGGACAGAGGTTCAAACTCCAGCTTCTTCCTCCTGCCTGCAGCTAGAGGGAGCTGCTGAGAACATGAGGACACATCAGAGTCCTTCATCTGCTCGTCCTGAGGACGACGTGAAAAAAACACACAAGATTGACATGTGCAAAACACACACACACACAAACACACACAATCTGTATTGGTATACTGGTGTACTTGTGTATTGTGTGTGTACAAACGATGGTTTTTGTTTGGTTGTTTATTAGAAATTTAAAAGTAAAACGTCCATTAAAGGCAAAACAATATCTTTAAGGGTTCAAAAAAGGGGCTGACCTTGTGTGTGGGTGACATGGAGGCGGAGTCTGTAGCTGAGTCGGCGTCTCTGGCCACCACCTTTCCAAACATTCTCCACCCCATTGCATTATGGGTAGGTGTTTTGGGCTCTTTGGGTTTCCTAGAAAACAGGCTCCTGAAAGAAAGAAAGAAAGAAAGAAAGAAGATATATTATATCTAATATTTAGTAGAACAACAATGTCACACTCTGCAAACAAACCAACATGAACACATGAAATTCATCCTCACACCAACATTCTGAAAATACTGTACAGTCAGCACATTCACTGTGTCACAGACAGACAGACACATGAAATCATTCAAAGTGGGTGGGTTCCAGTGTCGAGAGGATGGCAGCCTAAACTTTTAGCTCCCCGAAGGTTTTACCAATTAACCCCAAAAAAACTTGATTTTGTTAACCCTGGTGGGTATTTCATAAAAGAATAAGGAAAGGGGTTACTACTAGAAGTGGATTAAGCAAGGGTTCAACAGAAGACGACCCAGACTCGAGGTACAGCCGAAGCAGCTCTCCGGATTTACACCCACGGGAGGACGATATCTCCGATGCTAGCCTTCAAAGTATCTTCAACGAAATTTGTGAGTTCAGAAGAGATAACAGGGAGCAACTCTCTGACATTAAGCAGGAGTTGAAGAGAGCGAATGACAGACTGGACGAAGTAGAAGGGAGAACAGATGAAACAGAGACCGTGCTTCTAGCAACGACAACGTTAATCAAGCGACTGACACAGCGTCAGGCTAGCTTGGAGGCGAGATTGATTGATCAGGAGGCTCGAGCATCTACGGAGTACCAGGAGGCACAGAGGGCACTGACATGGCCGCTTTCCTGAACAACATGTTGAAAACTTCACTCGACTTCCCACTTGACGGAGACCACAAGATTGAACGGGCACATCGAGCTTTGGCACGAGGCTACAAGGGATATGTCGGCGCGAGGGCTTCCAGTTACTGTGGTGAAGACCCCCGCCACATCGGACCAAGAGGAGATTCTCCTCCTGTCTACCTGGCAGATGGCAGGGAGTAGGGGAGACCAGGTCGGAAACCAGGAGCCTGTTGCTGCGAGCGACAGCGCACATCCGAAACACCAACACTCTCGTTGTCAGTGATGGATTGTTTCCTCACACTTTACAGGTTTTATGGTGACATGTGTAGCATACACTTTAGCTATGCATGCAGAACTCTGCCATACTCTATCTGGCCTGGACTCGCGTCTAATCATAGTTCACACTTCTATTTTCTTTGTTTCATCAGATGAACGGGCGAGCCATACATACATACATATGTATTTTATTTTATCTTATTTTTATTTTTTTTTCTCACTTGGACTTTGGCTGAAATGCGGCCCCACCACTACGTCGTGGGATGTTCTCTTATGAGGGCTATGACTTTACAAGGTCCCACAAGGCTCCTTTGAAACGAGCATCGGAATCAACTGTTCTGAATTGCACCGGTGATGATTGTTTCTGTTCGTGTTTCTTGGGAAAGACAGGTTTGGTATAATGTACTTGCAGAGATGCCAGGAGAGATTTGTGGCTGGGTGATCATCAATGCAGCCCACAGTAGTAGACGATGAATAGGCAAACCCTTAAAGTGATTTCTTTTAATGTGAATGGGATTTTAAATCCAGCTAAGAGGAGGCAGATACTGGTGAAAATGAGAAGGGAGAATGTGCAGATTGTGCTCTTACAAGAGACACACCTCACCCCACTGGAACATGAACAGCTTAAAAGAATGGGCTTTTCAAGGGTATACTTCTCATCTTACAGGAGAGGCGTAGCAACTTTGATTTCACAACAAATACCATTTGAACAGATCTCGGAAACATCTGACAAGGAAGGGAGATACATAGTAGTTTCAGGCAAAATAAATGACGTAAATATAACAATTTGTAATGTTTATGCTCCCCCAGGAAGTAACTCTGCTTTTTATAGAAACCTATTTGATTTGATGATAGAGGGCACAGGGGTCGTCATATGTGGTGGAGACTTTAATATCTGTCTCAATCCAAAACAGGATTCATCCAAAAACCCAGTCACTACACGATTACATAGGAGAGTGAATGCATTAATGACAGAACTTGGTATATTAGATTTATGGAGGGATTTCTATCCATCTTTTTATTCACACCCACACGATGTTTATTCAAGGATAGATTATTTCTTTGTGCTAAAAAGAGATCGTCATAGAATACGTGATTGCGATATTGGATGTATTTATCTATCTGACCACGCCCTCCTCTCCTGCACTGTGGACATTATCGATAATCCGGGTAGAACTTTGTGGAGGTTGAACACAAATATCCTAAATAATCCAAGATTCAAAACCCAAATGAGAGAAGAAAATGATAACGGAGAGGTTGACTCAGTTACGGTGTGGGATACTTTAAAAGCTGTTGTTAGAGAGAGAATAATATCATTCTGTTCCTATGAAAAGAAACAAAAACAACTAGATCGGCAATTCCGTGCCGAAATTTCGAGGGTGCCTGCAGTTCTTGCGGCATGTGGAAGTTATATGATTTGGATCCAATCCACCTTGGAAGTACTTTTTGGTGGAGTCACCCTTTAAAAGACCAAGTTTTAAAGGAGAGAGGGGGAGAGAGATTCACAAGCCCCTCTGTTTCCCATTCATGTGTATGTGGAAGTTATATGGCAGTTTTTTGCGATTTTTGTGGCCATGGTTACTTGAAACGCTTAGAAATAGTCATCGCACACAAGTCCCGGTCGAGCCGCACGTTTTGATATAACATGTGTGGGGGTTTTCTCAAAACTGTGGGAGGAGTTAGACGTCAAAGTTTTGGGTGGAAGAATACAGAGAGACTGACAAGCCCCTCCCAAAGTCCCCTCTGCTCCTTAAACACACACACACACACGCAAACACACGCACACACGCTTGTCTCTATCTCTCCAAAACCAGCAGAGAAAGCTGAGAAAACAGCATGTTTTAAAATGGTCATATTTCAAGAACGGTTGATGATAGAGATAAAATTTTTGGTTTGTGAGCGTCAGGAGGCTTTCGGCAACTCCCACATTTAAATTTGTGACAAACGGGCAAGAATTGACAGAGAAATCACAGTTTTAAAATCACCCTCGTCTTGATTTTTCCAGAACTCAAAAGCAGACATTTTAACATGGGAGTCAATGGAGAGTGTGACCAGAGTTGTCCGCGCTTTGAGGTGATTTTAAGAAAAACTACAAGTCATATGAACATGAAAACACACACAGGGTTAGACGACGCCCATGGCAACGTTTTGATGTAAAAATTATCAGTGTAGGTTGAAAATTGTGGGCAGGAGAAGAGTATGTTTAGAGATTTTTGGTGATTATTTTGCTGGATCTCGCTAGAGTGGGCCACTCTAGCGATCCGCCCACACAACCACTCACACAATCATTATAAAATCTGAAAATGTAAAAAAAAAAGTACAAAACGTAAACTGCGATTGTTTAAAAACCGTAACATGGATCAAAACTTTGACTTAGGTCAGAAAAGTCCCAAGTCTTGTGACCCGTTTAAAGTTCCAACCACGTTTCTACGTTAAAGTATGACGACACTGTGATGCTCCGAAGTGGGCTTGGTTGTTTTCGGTTTCCCATTATTGTGTGAGTGGAAATGAGTGAAAATTATTTTACATTTTTGCGATTTCTGTCGCCATGGTTACGCGAAAGTCTTAGAAAAGTCATAGCACACGATTCCCGGTCAAGGCGCACGTTTTGATATAACTTGTGTTGGGGTTTTCTCAAAGCTGCGGGAGGAGTAGCGCGGCAAACTTTTGGGGGGCGCGAGAATAATAATCTGAAAAAACGCAAGTGGAATATCAAGATGTGCTTCCGCACAATGCATTCTAGTGAGAACTCTAGGTTCTCACTAGTATGCCTTGTTGCTGCAGGCACCTAATTAAGACTGATAGACCTTAATAAAGAACTGAAAGACCTTGAGACACAACATAAAAAAGAACAAAAACTAGAAACACTAACTAGAACTAGATCGGCAATTCCGTGCCGAAATTTCGAGGGTGCCTGCAGTTCTTGCGGCATGTGGAAGTTATATGGCCGGAGATTTGGATCCAATCCACCTTGGAAGTACTTTTTGGTGGAGTCACCCTTTAAAAGACCAAGTTTTAAAGGAGAGAGGGGGAGAGAGATTCACAAGCCCCTCTGTTTCCCATTCATGTGTATGTGGAAGTTATATGGCAGTTTTTTGCGATTTTTGTGGCCATGGAAACCATTGAAACGCTTAGAAATAGTCATCGCACACAAGTCCCGGTCGAGCTGCACGTTTTGATATAACATGTGTGGGGGTTTTCTCAAAACTGTGGGAGGAGTTAGACGTCAAAGTTTTGGGTGGACGAATACAGAGAGACTGACAAGCTCCTCCCAAAGTCCCCTCTGCTCCTTACACGCACACACGCAAACACACGCACACACACGCTTGTCTCTATTTCTCCAAAACCAGCAGAGAAATCAGAGAAAACAGCATGTTTTAAAGTTGTCATATTTCAAGAACGGTTGATGATAGAGATAAAATTTTTGGTTTGTGAGCGTCAGGAGGCTTTCGGCAACTCCCACATTTAAATTGGTGACAAACGGACGTGAATTGACAGAGAAATCACAGTTTTAAATCACCCTCGTCTTGATTTTTCCAGAACTCAAAAGCAGACATTTTAACATGGGAGTCAATGGAGAGTGTGACCGGAGTTGTCTGCGCTTTGAGGTGATTTTAAGAAAAACTACAAGTCATATGAACATGAAAACACACACAGGGTTAGACGACGCCCATGGCAACGTTTTGATGTAAAAATTATCAGTGTAGGTTGGAAATTGTGGGCAGGAGAGGAGTTTGTTTAGAGATTTTTGGTGATTATTTTGCTGGATCTCGCTAGAGTGGCACACTCTAGCTGCCGCCCACACAACGCAATACACACTCATTATAAAATCTGAAAACGTAAAAAAAAAGTACAAAACGTAAACTGCGATTGTTTAAAAACCGTAACATGGATCAAAACTTTGACTTAGGTCAGAAAAGTCCCAAGTCTTGTGACCCGTTTAAAGTTCCAACCACGTTTCTACGTTAAAGTATGACGACACTGTGATGCTCCGAAGTGGGCTTGGTTGTTTTCGGTTTCCCATTATTGTGTGAGTGGAAATGAGTGAAAATTATTTTACATTTTCGCGATTTCTGTCGCCATGGTTACGCGAAAGTCTTAGAAAAGTCATAGCACACGATTCCCGGTCAAGGCGCACGTTTTGATATAACTTGTGTTGGGGTTTTCTCAAAGCTGCGGGAGGAGAAGCGCGGCAAAAAACGGGAGGATGAGGAATAATAAGCGGAATAAACGCCAGTGGAATATCAATAGATGCTTGCTCTGCAATGCAATCTAGTGAGAACCCTAGGGTTCTGACTAGTTTGCCTTGCAGCAGCAGGCACCTAATAAAAGCAACTAGAGATGAAATAAATAAAATATACACAAGACAAACTTATTATGAGTCAGGAATAAAATCACAAAAAATCTTGGCGAGAAAACTGCAAAAGCAACGAGCAGACAACACTATATACAAAATAAGGGACATAGATTCTGGAACTATACGATATAAACAAGAAGAAATACAAAGAACATTCAGAAAATACTACAAATGCCTGTATACACAACCCCAATTAGAAGGTGACCAGCAAATTGATAACTTCTTAAAATCTCTCAAATGACCTGCTATATCAGAAGAACAAAATAGAATATTAACAGCCCCTATAACTGAGATAGAGCTGAATAGGGCCATCTCCACCCTGAAAGCAAACAAATCACCTGGCCCAGATGGCTTCTCCTCGGAGTGGTATAAGGCATTTAAAACTGAGTTGGTGCCAATCCTTCTCCAAGCTTGTGATACGACATTAAAAGATAATAAAATGCCTCCATCTTGGAATGAAGCAGTGATTTCCGTCATTCTCAAGGAGGGAAAAAGTAAAGTGTAGTTCATACACTGAATGTTGACTACAAGCTTTACACGACCATCCTCACCAGAAGACTGGACAAGGTTCTTCCTCAGCTTATACACAATGATCAGACCGGATTTATCTCACAAAGACAGACTCACGACAACATCAGGCGATCATTACACTTAATACATCATATCCAAAATAATAATATTGAAGCTTGTTTAGTTAGTCTAGACGCCGAGAAGGCCTTTGACTCGGTAAGTTGGCCTTTCCTTTAGAAAGTTTTAGAAAGAATTGGCATGGACAACGTTTTTATTAGAGGGATCCGTACATTATACTACAAACCACTGGCCCGGATACAAATAAATGGTTACCTTTCAGATACTACTAGACTAGAACGTGGTTCGAGACAGGGATGCCCAATTTCGCCCCTGCTATTTGCACTCTATATAGAGCCCCTAGCTCAGTGGATAAGACAGACTCAGAGTACTAAAGGAATCTGCATTAATGGAGACGACCACAAGGTGGCGCTATATGCTGACGACGGCTTGGTTTATTTAAGTGACCCTCCTAATTCACTCCCCAAATGAATGGTCTTTGGTAGTTATTCAGGATATAAATTAAATATACAAAAGACACACATTTTGACTATCAACTAATAACCCACAAAGCAATTTAGGGACAATTCCATATTAAATGGGATCAAAATTAATTATCATATCTAGGAGCGCCTGACCCCAGCTAAACGGCGAGCTCTGTCTTTCGCCTCTGTCCTGGCCAGGCGTGCAACATCGCCCACTCACGCTCAGTGGTTGACAGATGTTATGTCTTGTCTAAATCTCGAAAAAAATATTAAAATTATTACATTACTCAATCCGTAACTCCAAAGAAAAGTTTCAGAAAGTGTGGGGAGCCTTTCTGGAATACTTTCATAATTTGAAAACTACATTGGGACTGGATCCCTCACACTTTGATATATATGTATATATATATATATATATATATATATATATATATATATATATATATATATATATATATATATACACACACACATATATACATATGTATATACATATATATATATATATATATATATACATATATATACATATATATATATATATATATATATATATATATATATATATACATATATATATATATATATACACATATATATATATATATATATATCTATATATATATATATTCTCTTTTCTATCTTGTTTTACTTTATTTTACTTTTTCAGAGTAAAACCCGACTTCCAGCTGTTACCTGTACCACTCCAGGAATGAAGCACAGTTATCTGTGAATGTGTCTGGCCAGGTAAGGATGTGTTTTGAGGGGTGGGGTTGGGTTAGATAAGGTTTCTTGTTTTGTGATTTTGTAATGTGTAAAAACTCAATCAAAATATCTTAGAATAAAAAAAATAATATCTCGGAATAAACCTGCCTAAAAGAATTCGAACACTGGCAGAGATGAATGATGGCCCCCTCTGAACAAATATTAAAGAAGCATAGATGGAACTCTGTAAGAATGAATATCCTCTTCTTATTCCAGAAACTCCCTGTAGAAATTTCCTCAAAACTATTTTCTAGATTATTACAAGATTATTTCCAGATTTATTTGGCTTAAAAGTTTAAAACTTAACAACTTCCAAAGAAGCAAGAGGGGATGGCACTACCTAATTTTAAGGATTATTTTTATGCAGCTCAGATTAAAAAATCTGGATTATGATAAAAGACGAGTATGAATTAAGTAATAAATTACAGATAATCCAATGGCGTGCCTATGATCCGGAATTTAGGCCTAACACGATAGATAAGGGATTTAAATCATGGATTTTGAAAGGAATAACGACTTACTACTCTTACTCACAGAAAAGGGACAATTGAAAAACTTTGAAAAGAAGACTGTAACCTTGAAAGGACAGATTTTTTTAGATTCCTCCAGGTACGTAACCGCTTTGAACATATCAGAAAGGACCCGATATCGATCATTTTTATTGATGCTTACCAAAGTAAACCGGTCTACTGTCTAAGAAAACACACAGTACAGGAAGGAAAAATGGGAGAGAGAGGGTAATCTAACAATATCTGAGGAGGATCATTGGCATATCTTCTGGGAATGCCCAGTGGTTAAATCCTTCTGGACACAGCTTCACAAACTGTTAGGCAGCATGTTTAATTCTAATCTATCGACGCACTTTTCTGCATTATTTTTAGGAAATTCAGAATCACAGGTCAGGCAAGCTGATGAATGGTAAAAAAGCACTGACATGGCGTTGGCTTCTCCCTGATCCGCCCACAGTGCAGGAGTGGATAAGTAAAGTAAGTGACATTTACCTCATGGAACAGATTATCTTCTCCTTTCGCCTACAGAAAAACATATTTATCGAATTGTGGGCCAAATGGGTAAGATATGTTAGTTTTGAACAGACAGAAGTATTGAATGGATGATCCTGTAATGCTATTTTTATGCTTTATTTTTGAATGTTTTATTTGGCCTAATGACTAGTGTGTATTGTTTTATTTTATTTATTTATTTAAGAAAAAAAAAGAAAAAAACTCCCTGGTGGACATTTCTTTATTTGCTCTTTTATATACATCTATCTTTCCCAATTTGTTCAAGTTCTCAAGTATACTTTCATTGGACTTTGTGTATTTTGTTTCTTGTTTTGTACACAAAGATTTCAATTGTGAGTGGCGGAAATACCATTGTATGTTATTTGAAATGAAAGTAATTGCTGTACTGTAATGTAATAAAAATGTAAAAAAAAAGAAAAAGAAATCATTCATTCTTGAGAATCATTTCCATGTGATCGTCATGTGATCGTCATGTGATTGCAGGATTAAAAGAATCAAAAAAAGAACATCAGAGAAGCGTCAGGATCATTTTCTGCCTTCAACTGACAATTCTTCACAACTTTCATTTCCTCATTCAGGATCATGTGACGTCCAGAGTCAGTGAGGCTTTCATGAAGTGTGGTTGTGTGTGTGAGGTGGAGAACATGCTGCTGTCAGCAGAGAGACACATGGACCATGTGACCATGTCACATGACCTCATCTTTAGCTCACTGTTACACTCACTCACTCACTCACTCACTCTCTCACTCTCTCTCCCACACCAAAGTCCTCTGCTGCCTCGTGCGCTCACTAAAGGAGGCGATGGTGTCAGTAAAGGAGGTTTTAGTTTCAGTAAAGGAGGCGATGGTGTCAGTAAAGGAGGTTTTAGTTTCAGTAAAGGAGGTGATGGAGTCAGTGGGTGTCAGTTTCAGCGGTGTCAGTAAAGGAGGGATGTGTCAGTAAAGGATAGTGTGTCAGTAAAGGAGGTTTTAGTTTCAGTAAAGGAGGTGATGGTGTCAGTAAAGGAGGCGATGGTGTCAGTAAAGGAGGTTTTAGTTTCAGCAAAGGAGGTGATGGTGTCAGTAAAGGAGGCGATGGTGGTGTAAAGGAGGCGTGGAGTCAGCAAAGGAGGCGATGGTGTCAGTAAAGGAGGTTTTAGTTTCAGCAAAGGAGGTGATGGTGGTAAAGGAGGCGATGGTGTCAGTAAAGGGAGGTTTTAGTTTCAGTAAAGGAGGGATGGTGTCAGTAAAGGAGGCTGGAGGTGAAGGAGGTGATGGTGTAAGTAAAGGAAGTGATGGTGTCAGTAAAGGAGGTGTTGTTCAGTAAAGGAGGTGGATGGTCAGTAAAGGAGGCTAAGGAGGTGATGGTGTCAGTGAAGGAGGTGTTAGTTTTGAGGTGTTAGTTTCAGTAAAGGAGGTGCTAGTTTCAGTAAAGGAGGTGCTGGAGTCAGCAAAGGAGGTGATAGTATCAGTAAAGGAGGTGATGGTGTCAGCAAAGGAGGTGATGGTGTCAGGAAGAGGTGATGTGTGTGTGAAGGAGGTGATGGTGTCAGCAAGGAGGTGAAGTAGGTGATGAAGTCAGTAAAGAAGGTGATGAGTCAGTGAAGGAGGTGCTGGTGTCAGTGAAGGAGGTGCAGGAGTCAGTGAAGGAGGTGCTGGTGTCAGTGAAGGAGGTGCAGGAGTCAGTGAGGTGCTGGTGTCAGTGAAGGAGGCAGGAGTCAGTGAAGGAGATGGTGTCAGTGAAGGAGGTGCAGGAGTCAGTAAAGGAGGGTGCTGGTGTCAGTGAAGGAGGTGCAGGAGGTAAAGGAAGTGGGAGGTAAAGGAGGTGCTGGTGTCAGTGAAGGAGGTGCAGGAGTCAGTAAAGGAGGTGAAGGAGTCAGTGAAGGAGTGAAGAGAGATGCTGGTGTCAGTGAAGGAGGGTGGAGGTAGGGTGTCAGTAAAGGAGGGTGTTAGGTAAAGGAGGTGCTGGAGTCAGCAAAGGAGGTGATGTATCAGAAGGAGCTAATTTCAGTAAAGGAGGTGATGGTATCAGCAAAGGAGGTGATGGTGTCAGCAAAAGAGGTGATGTGTCGGGTGAAGGAGGTGATGGTGTCAAAGGAGGTGAAGTAGGTGATGAAGTCAGTAAAGAAGGTGATGAGTCAGTGAAGGAGGTGCAGGAGTCAGTGAAGGAGGTGCTGGTGCAGGAGTCAGTGTGAGGAGTCTGAAGTCAGTGAAGGAGATGCTGGTGGTGAAGGAGGTGCAGGAGTCAGGAAGGAGGTGCAGGAGTCAGTAAAGGAGGTGCAGGAGGTGCAGAGGTGAGGAGGTGCAGGAGTCAGTGAAGGAGGTGCAGGAGTCAGGAAGGAGGTAAGGAGATGCTGGTGTCAGTGAAGGAGGGCAGGAGTCAGGGAAGGAGGTGCAGAGTCAGTAAAGGAGGTGCAGAAGTCAGGGAAGGAGGTGCAGGAGTCAATAAAGGAGGTGCAGGAGTCAGGGAAGGAAGTGCAGGAGTAAGGAGGTGCAGGAGTGAAGGAGTGTGCAGGGAGTGCAGGGAAGGAGGTGCAGGAGTCAGGAAGGAGGTGCTGGTGTCAGTGAAGGAGGTGCAGGAGTCATAAAGGAGGTGCAGGAGTCAGGGAAGGAAGTGAAGGAGGTGCAGGAGGTCAGTGAAGGAGGTGCAGGAGCCAGTAAAGGAGGTGCAGGAGTCAGTGAAGGAGGTGCAGGAGTCAGTAAAGGAGATGCTGTCAGTGAAGGAGGTGGTGAAGGAGGTGCAGGAGGAAGGAGATGCTGGTGTCAGTGAAGGAGTGCAGTCAGGAAGGAGGTGCAGGAGTGAAAGGAGATGCTGGTGTCAGTGAAGGAGGTGCAGGAGTCAGTGAAGGAGGTGCAAGAGTCAGGGAAGGAGGTGCAAGAGTGCAAAGGAGGTGCAGGAGTCAGGAAAGGAGGTCAGGGAGTAAGGAGGTGCAGGAGTGCAGGAGTCTGCAGGAGTCAGTGAAGGAGTGCAGGAGTCAGTAAAGGAGATGCCAGTGAAGGAGGTGCAGGAGTCAGTAAAGGAGGTGCAGGAGTCAGTAAAGGAGGTGCAGGAGTCAGTAAAGGAGGTGCAGGAGTCAGGGAAGCTTCTTCTCACCTGGTGAAGAAGTCTGCGATGCCAAACCTCTTGGGCAGCAGTTTTGGATCAGAAGCGTCCGCGTGTTCACTTGGATCTGGGAGTTTGTCCGGAGCACTTTGCCTTCGACCGGTCATTTCCAGAACATTCCTGCAGTCCTCACCGTAGCCCATGTCTCCAAAATAAAAGCCCCCGTCCTCATTGGGTGTCAAGGGTGTAGCATCACAGCTCAGGGACAGTAGAGGGGCGGGGTTAGTCCTCAAGCTCTGCGGCCTTATGGGTAAACTCAGCTCAGCCTCATCCTCGGCGCTGTCAGCTCCTGAGAGCGGGCTGTCAGGGTTGGACGAGGATGACGAACAGGGAGAGGGCAGTTTGGCACTTGATCCTGGGGTGGGGGGGCAGTCCTCCTGGTCCTGGATGGGGGCAGTGTTGGAGGAAGTGGGGCAGGGAGGGAGCTCATCCTGCCCCGGGCACTGACACATTGCTGTCCCGTCCCCAGTTTTGTGTCCTGGCGTCACGTCTACATGACAGTCACTGGTGATGGAGTGTAAACCACCGTTAGCTACTTCAACTCGTCCACAGTTCACATGTCCCTGCAGTGCCGGGCTGGAAACCCCTGCTGCTGGTCTGGAATAAGTGGAATCCTCACTGACCACAACACCATTGGTCAAGGTCCCAGCTGAGGGCGCCACCGTCGCCACAGTGCAGGCGCAGTGCTGCTGCTCTTTTGTCTCATCTCCCTGCACTTTCCACCAACCCTGGAGCACAGCTGGACAGGAAGTAGCTGTGGTCTCTGCCAGGCGGAGCCTACCTGCTCCTCCCCCTCTCATCACCTCCTCCTCCTGACAAAGTGGTTCACAGAATCCATTCAGGCCACAGTGGTCGTCCAGAACCTCAGGAACCACACACCTGTCAGTCAAACAGACGGACAGACAGACAGACAGACAGATCCACTTTACTGAGCCACAGACTGGCTAATGTTAGAGCCATAACTCACACCACAGCACTGACACTCATAGCAATAATATTAATAGTAATAATAATAATAATAATAATAATAACAATAGTAATAACAGTAATAGTAATAATACAATTGCAGTGATGCAAACACTAACTGACCGCTTTATTAGGTACATCTATTAAATCTATAATAACTAAAAGGCTGACACGGTCACGTGTTTGCTAATGGTGTAAAAGTATGAGCTCACACTTCCGGTCCATCAAACACATACAAACATAAGAATCATATATAGGAACATACTGCGCAGGTGTGATCACATGATCGGGGAAAAGGTTCATCTCTTCTCCGGTAAACTTCCTCCGGTTAGCGCTCACACAGAAATGTCCCTTCCCGGCTCCCTGACCTCCGCTGACCCCGGCTAACAGCGCTGAGCTGATGGAGACTCTGAGCCCCGCTTTCACACCGCCTCCTCCTCCTCCTCCTCTTCTTTCTTCTTCTTCATTGTCATTAAAGTCAAAGGTAGTAGACCCTCCTGCTCCTCCAGCCTCCTCCTCCTCCATCGGTCCGCTCACAGAGCCTCGGCGGCGGCTGAAGCCGAGCTCCCGGTCGGTAGAGCTCCGTTGTTGTTGGAGGAAGGGGCTGCGACCATTTTAGTGTTCAGCGTTAGCTGACGCTGCCCGGGTCACACACGCACATCCCCGGTGTAAATTCACCGACGTGACCCTGTCCTCCCGCCCCGTTGACCGAACGTCACCGCCGGACTGAGCTGAGTTTAATCCTCGTCAACGTTCAGCTGCGGCGGAGGAACTCCAGCCACAGTCCGGCGCCATGTTGAAAATATCCCAATAATGACGTCACACCTGGTTCTTCCCTCCCCCTGTGAAGAGTTTACTCACAGTGACCTCTGCTGGTCATATGGTGTAACCTCAGCTCCCTTTCGTTTTATAGAATAATTCAAAAGAAATAATAATACGATCATAAAACAGTTAATAAATTGTGCCACATTATTATATTAAAATGTACAACTATGGTAAATAAACAAAAAACCTGTGGTTTTAAAAATAATAATATTTAATCATTTTCATTTAATTTGATCAACTTTACTTTAGACCACGAGTGTCCTTTAATTTCTGTTTTCAAAAATCTTCTACTTCCTC